>NC_088222.1:3346091-3413591 GCF_036934945.1 Oncorhynchus masou masou | reverse complement strand
TTTAGCAATGTTAACACATGTTTCCCATGTCAAAAAAGCCCCTTGAATTGAATTGAATTGAATTGAGAGAGAAAGAGAGAGAGAGAGAGAGAGAGAGAGAGAGAGAGAGAGAGAGAGAGAGAGAGATAGAGAGACTAGAGAGCGAGAGAGAGAGACTAGAGAGAGAGGGAGACTAGAGACTAGAGAGAGAGAGAGAGAGAGAGAGAGACTAGAGAGCGAGAAAGAGAGAGACTAGAGAGAGAGAAAGAGAGAGAGAGAGAGAGAGAGAGAGAGAGAGAGAAAGAGAGAGATTTGGTTGGCAAATGCACCGGCAGGTAGAGTGAAACAGCTTAGAGTTGTCAGGGGACAGGCTACCATCTGGGTTTGCAGAGAATGAGGCTCCATGAAACCCCATCAGAGAACTAAACCCCCAGAACTTCCAGCCCAGAATGATGCATCCCAAATAATACCATAGGGGGTCCATAGGGCTCTGCTCAAAAGTAGTGCACTATATTGGGAATAGAATGTAATTTGGGACAAAATTGAAGACAAAATGGAGGATTTAGCTCCAGACTATAATTCCACTGGGTCCCTGATGAAGTCAATATTTACACATGAGGAATTACATTATACTACCATTAGCAACAAGAGACAATTAAACACTGAGGAGAACCTGCCAGCGTTCCAAGAGACTATTAATAACCATTTCCTGGCTCAAATAGCTGACCAATCAGCCTGTTACCAACCCTTAGTAAACTTCTGGAAAAAATTGTGTTTGACCAGATTCAATGCTATTTCACAGTAAACAAATTGACAACAGAAATTGACAACATGCCACTGACTAAGTAAAGTCATATATATATATGTATGCGGATGACTCAACACAATTCCCCTGGACAGCAGTGTAGGCCCGTTACTTTTTCAATCTTTACTAATGACAAAAGATTGAGTAAAGCCAGAGTGTCTATGTATGTGGATGACTCAACACTAAACACATCAGCTACTACAGTGACTGAAATTACTGCAACACTTAACAAAGAGCTGCAGTTAGTTTCATAGTGGGTGGCAAGGAATAAATTAGTCCTAAATATTTCTAAAACTAAAAGCATTATATTTGGAACAAAACACTCACTAAACCCTAAACTTTGACTAAATCATGTGTAAATTGAGCAAGTTGAGGTGACTAAACTGCTTGGAGTAACACTAGACTGTAAACTCATGTTCAAAACATATTGATGCAGTAGTAGCTAAGATGGGGAGAAGTCTGTCCATTAAAAAGCACTGCTCTGCCTTCTTAACAACACAATCAACAAGGCAGGTCCTACAGGCCCTAGTTTCTACCTTCTTAACACACTATCAACAAGGCCCTAGTTTCTACCTTCTTAACAACCCTATCAACAAGGGTTCCTACAGGCCCTAGTTTTGTCGCACCTTGACTACTGTTCAGTCGTGTGGTCAGGTGCCACAAAAAAGGACTTAGAAAAATTGCAATTGTCTCAGAACATGGCAGCCCTGCTGGCCCTTAAATGTACACAGAGAGCTAATATTAATAATATGCAAGTCAATCTCTCCTGGCTCAAAGTGGAGGAGAGATTGACTTCATCACAACTTTTATTTATGAGAGGTATTGACATGTTGAATGCACCGAGCTGTCAGTCTAAACTACAGGCACACAGCTCAGACACCCATGCATACCCCACAAGACATGCAAGAGGTCTCTTCACTGTCCCCAAGTCCAGAACAGACTATGGGAGGCACACAGTACGACATAGAGCCATGACACTGTCACAGTACTACATAGAACCATGACTACATGGAACTCTATTCCACAGTACTACATAGAGCCATGACTACATGGAACTCTATTCCACAGTACTACATAGAGCCACGATACATGGAACTCATTCCACAGTACTAAATAGAGCCATGACTACATGGAGCTCTATTCCACAGTACTACATAGAGCCATGACTACATGGAACTCTATTCCACAGTACTACATAGAGCCATGACTACATGGAGCTCTATTCCACAGTACTACATAGAGCTCTATCAGGTAACTGATGCAACAGTAGAGTCAGATTTAAAAAACAGATTAAAAAACACCTTATGGAACAGCGGGGAGTGTGAAGCAACACAAACATTCGCACAGACACACACACACACACACACACACACACACACACACACACACACACACACACACACACACACACACACACACACACACACACACACACGAAGATCCATAATAAATACAAACACTGAGGAGAACCTGTCTGCATTCCAAGTGGTAACCTATTCCGTTTCGTTTGACCAGAGCCCATAACGGCCGGGGTCCTCAATTACAATCACCACCTACTTTACCTTGAGCGGTTGGGGCGGATGTTGCTACAAATGAACTGCAATATTCCCAAACAGATTCAGCATTTGACAAATACAGAATCATGTCAAACCTTGATTACATTGGGATACGATCACGCCTGTCTCTTAATATTTGGGAACAGATAATTCATTATAATTATGTCTAATTTGTAATTATTGTATTATTATTATTGTAATTAATTAATTTTTAAAGTAAAATTTTTTAATTGTTGGAGAATAAAGTAAAAGTAAAGTAAAATCACTAGGAAATCAGTTCAAAATGATTATAATTTATATTTATAATTTAAAAAAATATATATTTATAGGAAAGGTGCTGTAAAGGTGTCATTTGGGATGTACAGTGGTTTGCAAAAGTATTTAATTAATTATTAATCTTATTTTGTAACATTACGAGCTGTAATGGATTTTTATTTGGATTTCATGTAAATAGTCCAAACTGTTGAAGTAAAACTAAAAACTAAAATACTTGTTTCAAAAGATTCCCCCCAAAATTATATGTTATATATTATATATATTATTTACATATATATTATATGTAAAAACTGTATGTTTCGCCACCCTTTGCTATGAGGCCCCTTAATAAGATCTGGTGCAACCAATTACCTTCAGAATTCAAATGATTAATTAAATAAAGTTCACCAATCTAAGTGTCACATGATCTTTTTTATTTTTTTATTTCACCTTTATTTAACCAGGTTGGATAGTTGAGAACAAGTTCTCATTTTCAACTGTGACCTGGCCAAGATAAAGCATAGCAGTGTGAACAGACAACACAGAGTTACACATGGAGTAAACAATTAACAAGTCAATAACAGAGTAGAAAAAAAGAGAGTCTATATACTTGTGTGCAAAAGGCATGAGGAGGTAGGCAAATAATTACAATTTTGCAGATTAACACTGGGGTGATAAATGATCAGATGGTCATGTACAGATAGAGATATTGGTGTGCAAAAGAGCAGAAAAGTAAATAAATATAAACAGTATGGGGATGAGGTAGGTAAAATTGGGTGTGCTATTTACCGATAGACTATGTACAGCTGCAGCGATCGGTTAGCTGCTCAGATAGCAGATGTTTGAAGTTGGTGATGGAGATAAAAGTCTCCAACTTCAGTGATTTTTGCAATTCGTTCCAGTCACAGGCAGCAGAGAATTGGAACGAAAGGCGGCCAAATGAGGTGTTGGCTTTAGGGATGATCAGTGAGATACACCTGCTGGAGCATGTGCTACGGGTGGGTGTTGCCATCGTGACCAGTGAACTGAGAGAAGGCAGAGCTTTACCTAGCATGGACTTGTAGATGACCTGGAGCCAGTGGGTCTGGCGACGAATATGTAGCGAGGGCCAGCCGACTCGAGCATACAGGTCGCAGTGGTGGGTGGTATAAGGTGCTTTAGTAACAAAACGGATGGCACTGTGATAAACTGCATTGAGTTTGCTGAGTAGAGTATTGGAAGCTATTTTGTAGTTGACATCGCCGAAGTCGAGGATCGGTAGGATAGTCAGTTTTACTAGGGTAAGTTTGGCGGCGTGAGTGAAGGAGGCTTTGTTGCAGAATAGAAAGTCAATTCTAGATTTGATTTTCAATTGGAGATGTTTGATCTGAGTCTGGAAGGAGAGTTTACAGTCTAGCCAGACACCTAGGTACTTATAGATGTCCACATATTCTAGGTCGGAAACATCCAGGGTGGTGATGCTAGTCGGGCGTGCGGGTGCAGGCAGGTTGAAAAGAATGCATTTGGTTTTACTAGAGTTTAAGAGCAGTTGGAGGCCACGGAAGGAGTGTTGTATGGCATTGAAGCTCGTTTGGAGGTTAGATATCCCAGTGTCCAAGGACGGGCCGGAAGTATACAGAATGGTGTCGTCTGCGTAGAGGTGGATCAGGGAATCACCCGCAGCAAGAGCAACATCATTGATATATATACAGAGAAAAGAGTCGGCCCGAGAATTGAACCCTGTGGCATCCCCATAGAGACTGCCAGAGGACCGGACAGCATGCCGTCCGATTTGACACACTGAACTCTGTATGCAAAGTAGTTGGTGAACCAGGCAAGGCAGTCATCAGAAAAACCGAGGCTACTGAGTCTGCCGATAAGAATATGGTGATTGACAGAGTCAAAAGACTTGGCAAGGTCGATGAAGACGGCTGCACAGTACTGTCTTTTATCGATGGCGGTTATGATGTCGTTTAGTACCTTGAGTGTGGCTGAGGTGCACCAGTGACGCTCAGAAACCAAATTGCACAGCGGAGAAGGTACGGTGGGATTCGAGATGGTCAGTGACCTGTTTGTTGACTTGGCTTTCGAAGACCTTAGATAGGCAGGGCAGGATGGATATAGGTCTGTAACAGTTTGGGTCCAGGGTGTCTCCCCCTTTGAAAAGGGGGATGACTGAGGCAGCTTTCAATCCTTGGGGATCTCAGACGATATGGAAGAGAGGTTGAACAGGCTGGTAATAGGGGTTGCGACAATGGCGGTGGATAGTTCTAGAAATAGAGGGACCAGATTGTCAAGCCCAGCTGATTTGTACGGGTCCAGGTTTTGCAGCTATTTCAGAACATCTGCTATCTGGATTTGGGTAAAGGAGAACCTGGAGAGGCTTGGGAGAGTAGCTGCGGGGAGGGCGGAGCTGTTGGCCGAGGTTGGAATAGCCAGGAGGAAGGCATGGCCAGCCGTTGAGAAATGCTTGTTGATGTTTTCGAATATCATGGATTTATCAGTGGTGACCGTGTTACCTTGCCTCAGTGCAGTGGGCAGCTGGGAGGAGTTGCTCTTGTTCTCCATGGACTTCACATTGTCCCAGAACCTTTTGGAGTTAGAGCTACAGCATGCAAATTTCTGCCTGAAGAAGCTGGCCTTTGCTTTCATGACTGACTGCGTGTATTGGTTCCTGACTTCCCTAAACAGTTGCATATCACGGGGACTATTCGATGCTATTGCAGTCCTCCACAGGATGTTTTTGTGCTGGTCGAGGGCAGTCAGGTCTGGAGTGAACCATGGGCTATATCTGTTCTTAGTTCTGCATTTTTGAACGGAGCATGCTTATCTAAAATGGTGAGGAAGTTACTTTTAAAGAATAAGCAGGCATCCTCTACTGACGGAATGAGGTCAATATCCTTCCAGGATACCCGGGCCAGGTCGATTAGAAAGGTCTGCTCACAGAAGTGTTTTAGGGGAGCGTTTCACAGTGATGAGGGGTGGTCGTTTGACTGCGGATCCGTAGCGGATACAGGCAATGAGGCAGTGATCGCTGAGATCCTGGTTGAAGACAGAGGAGTGTATTTGGAGGGCCAGTTGGTCAGGATGACGTCTATGAGGGTGCCCTTGTTTACAGATTTAGGGTTGTACCTGGTGGGTTCCTTGATGATTTGTGTGAGATTGAGGGCATCTAGCTTAGATAGTAGGACTGCCGGGGTGTTAAGCATATCCCAGTTTAGGTCACCTAACAGAGCAAACTCTGAAGCTAGATGGGGGGGCGATCAATTCACAAAGGGTATCCAGGGCACAGCTGGGAGCTGAGGGGGTCGGTAGCAGGCGGCAACAGTGAGAGACTTATTTCTGGAGTGAGTAATTTTTAAAATTAGTAGTTCGAACTGTTTGGGTATGGACCTGGAAATTATGACATTACTTTGCAGGCTATCTCTGCAGTAGACTGCAACTCCTCCCCCTTTGGCAGTTCTATCTTGACGGAAAATGTTATAGTTGGGTATGGAAATCTCAGAATTTTTGGTGGCCATCCTGAGCCAGGATTCAGACACGGCAAGGACATCAGGGTTAGCAGAGTGTGCTAAAGCAGTGAGTAAAACAAACTTAGGGAGGAGGCTTCTGATGTTGACATGCATGAAACCAAGGCTTTTTCGATCACAGAAGTCAACAAATGAGGGTGCCTGGGGACATGCAGGGCCTGCGTTTATCTCCACATCACCCGCGGAACAGAGGAGGAGGAGTATGAGGGTGCGGCTAAAGGCTATCAAAACTGGTCGCCTAGAGCGTTGGGGACAAAGAATAAAAAGAGCAGATTCCTGGGCATGGTAGAGTATATTCAGGGCATAATGCACAGACAGGGGTATGGTGGGGTGCGGGTACAGCGGAGGTAAGCCCAGGCACTGGGTGATGATAAGAGAGGTTGCATCTCTGGACATGCTGGTTGTAATGGGTGAGGTCACGGCATGTGTGGGAGGTGGGACAAAGGAGGTATCAGGGGTATGAAGAGTGGAACTAGGGGCTCCATTGTAAACTAAAACAATGATAACTAAGCTAAACAACAGTATACAAGGCATATTGACATTTGAGAGAGACATACAGCGAGGCATACAGTAATCACAGGTGTTGAATGGGAGAGCTAGCTAAAACAGTAGGTGAGACAACAACAGCTAATCAGCTAGCACAACAACAGCATTTACGATCTCAGTTTGCTTTGTGGTGTTGCAGAATTTGGGGCCTTTCAGAACAGGAACAGTATACATGCGGCACCATGAAGACCAAGGAGCTCTACAAACCGGTAAGGGACAAAGTTGTGGAGAAGTACAGATCAGGATTGGGTTAAAAAAAATATCAGAAACTTTGAACATCCCACGGAGCATTATTTAAAAATGGAAAGCATATGGCACCACAACAAACCTGCCAAGAGAGGGCCGACCACCAAAACTCACAGACCAGGCAAGGAGGGCATTAATCAGAGAGGCAACACAGAGACCAAAGCTCCACTGCAGAGATTGAGTATCTGTCCATAAGCCGTACACTCCACAGAGCTGGGCTTTACGGAAGAGTGGCCAGAAAAAAAGCCATTGCTTAAAGAAAGAATGAGCAAACATGTTTGGTGTTCACGAAAAGGCATGTGGGAGACTCCTCAAACATATGGAAGAAGGTATGCTGGTCAGATGAAACTCAAATTCAGCTTTTTGGCCATCAAGGAAAACGCTATGTCTGGCACAAACCCAACATCACCCCAAGGGCACCATCCCTACATTGAAGCAAGGTGGTGGCAGCATAATGCTGCGGGGATGTTTTTCATCGGCAGGGACTGGGAAACTGGTCAGAAATGAAGGAATGATGGATGGCGCTAAATACAGGGAAATTCTGGAGGGAAACCTGTTTCAGTCTTCCAGAGATTTGAGACTGGGACGGAGGTTCACCTTCCAGCAGGACAATGACCCTAAGCATAGTGCTAAAGCAACCCTTGAGTGGTTTAAGGGGAAAAATTGAAATGTCTTGGAATGGCCTAGTCAAGGCCCAGACCTCAATCCAATTGAGAATGGTATGACCTCTTAATTAAGGATCTGCCCCTTTTATTTAAATTTTCTCCTAAAATGACATATCCAAATCTAACTGCCTGTAGCTCAGGACCTGATGCAAGGATATGCATATTCTTGATACCATTTGAAAGGAAACACTTTGTAGTTTGTGGAAACATGAAAGGAATGTAGAAGAATATAACACAATAGCTCTGGTAAAAGATAATACAAAGAAAAAAACAACCGTTGTTTTGTATTTTTTTGTACCATCATCTTTGAAATGCAAGAGAATGTCATAATGTATTATTCCGGCCCAGGTGCAATTTAAATATTGGCCACAAGATGACAGCAGTGTATATGCAACGTTTAGCGTGATCCAATGAAACATTGCATTTCTGTTCAAAATGTTGTATCAAGACTGCCCAAATGTGCCTAATTTGTTTATTAATAACTTTTCATGTTCAAAACTGTGCACTCTCCTCAAACAATAGCATGGTATTATTTCACTGCAACAGCTACTGTAAATTGGTCAGTGCAGTTAGATTAACAAGAATTTAAGCTTTCTGCCAATATCAGACATGTCTATGTCCTGGAAAACGTTCTTGTTACTTACAACCTCATGTTAATCGCATTAGCCTACGTTAGCTCACCGTCCCACAGGGACACACCAATCCTGAAGAAGTTTTAAAGATGTCTGTACACCAGCAGGAACCCATCCAACTTGAAGGAGATGGAGCAGTTTTGTCTTGAAGAATGGGAAAAAATCCCAGTGGCTAGATGTGCCAAGTTTATAGAGACATACCCCAAGAGACATGCAGCTGTAATTGCTGCAAAAGGTGGCTCTACAAAGCATTGACTTTGGGGGGGTGAATAGTTATGCATGCTCAAGTATTCTGTTTTTTATTTCTTGTTTGATTCACAATAAAAAAGATGTTGCATCTTTAAAGTGGTAGGCATGTCGTGTAAATCAAATGATACAACCCCCCAAAAATCAATTTTATTTCCTTGTTGTAAGGCAACAAAATATGAAAAATGCCAAGGGTGCCAACTGTGATCCTGACTTGAGGGGTAAACTGTGACCCTGACCTGAGGGGTAAACTGTGACCCTGACCTGAGGGGTAAACTGTGATCCTGGTCCTGTGACCCTGACCTGAGGGGTAAACTGTGATCCTGGTCAACTGTGACCCTGACCTGAGGGGTAAACTGTGACCCTGACCTGAGGGGTAAACTGTGATCCTGACCTGAGGTGTAAACTGTGACCCTGACCTGAGTGGGTAAACTGTGATCCTGGTCAACTGTGACCCTGACCTGACCTGGGGTAAACTGTGACCCTGACCTGAGGGGTAAACTGTGACCCTGACCTGAGGGGTAAACTGTGACCCTGACCTGAGGGGTAAACTGTGACCCTGACCTGAGGGGTAAACTGTGACCCTGACCTGAGGGGTAAACTGTGACCCTGACCAGAGGGGTAAACTGTGACCCTGACCAGAGGGGTAAACTGTGACCCTGACCAGAGGGGTAAACTGTGACCCTGACCAGAGGGGTAAACTGTGACCCTGACCAGAGGGGTAAACTGTGACCCTGACCTGAGGGGTAAACTGTGACCCTGACCAGAGGGGTAAACTGTGACCCTGACCAGAGGGGTAAACTGTGATCCTGGTAAACTGTGATCCTGACCTGCATGGTAAACGGTGATCCTGACCAGAGGGTAAACGGTGATCCTGGTAAACTGTGACCCTGACCTGCATGGTAAATGGTGACCCTGACCTGCATGGTAAACGGTGATCCTGGTAAACTGTGACCCTGACCTGCATGGTAACCCTGACGGTGATCCTGGTAAACTGTGACCCTGACCTGCATGGTAAACGGTGATCCTGGTAAACTGTGATACTGTGATTCTGACCTGCATGGTAAACTGTGATAATTTTTGGGGAACATTTTTTATTTAACCTTTATTTAACTAGGCAAGTCAGTTAAGAACAAATTCTTATTTAACAATGCCAGCCATAGGAACAGTGGGTTAACTGCCTTGTTCAGTGGCAGAATGACAAATCTTTACCTTGTCAGCTCAGGGATTCAATCTAGCAACCTTTCGGTTATTGGACCAGAGGGGTAAACGCTCTAGCTGCTAGGTTATCTGCCTGGGCCTCTCTGCCTGGGCCTCTCTGCCTGGGCCTCTCTGCCTGGGCCTCTCTGCCTGGGCCTCTCTGCCTGGGCCTCTGTGCCTGGGCCTCTCTGCCTGGGCCTCTCTGCCTGGGCCTCTCTGCCTGGGCCTCTCTGCCTGGGCCTCTCTGCCTGGGCCTCTCTGCCTGGGCCTCTCTGCCTGGGCCTCTCTGCCTGGGCCTCTCTGCCTGGGCCTCTCTGCCTGGGGATCCTTCACTGCCTTCATGTTTATGTTCATGAAATAAACAGAGTGAACAAAACATTAAGAACTCCTTTCTAATATTGAGTTGCACCCCCTTTTGCCCTCAGAACAGCCTCAATTTGTTGGGGCATGGACATTAAGAACTCCTTTCTAATAAGTTGCACCCCTTTTGCCTAGCCTCAATTTGTTGGGGCGAAAGGCGTCGAAAGCATTCATTATATTAGAGAAGATCTCCCCCTACAGTATTACCTCACGCTGCATCTGCGAACTCACTGAACCGTCTTCCAGCCACAACAACGGCAATAAAGCAAACGTTTAACTTCATAATTATCAGCTACATATGTGAATCGTACTAATCTATCTAGCCAGCTGAATGAATGAATTACATTTCATTTTCATCTCAATTTCTAGTTGTCAACCCGTCCTTTATAGGATTAATTGGTAACCCATCCTTTATGGGATTAATTGGTAACCCATCTTTTATGGGATTAATTGGTAACCCATCCTTTATGGGATTAATTGGTAACCCATCCTTTATGGGATTAATTGGTAACCCATCCTTTATGGGATTAATTGGTAACCCATCCTTTATGGGATTAATTGGTAACCCATCCTTTATGGGATTAATTGGTAACCCATCCTTTATAGGATTAATTGGTAACCCATCCTTTATGGGATTAATTGGTAACCCATCTTTTATGGGATTAATTGGTAACCCATCCTTTATAGGATTAATTGGTAACCCATCCTTTATGGGATTAATTGGTAACCCATCTTTTATGGGATTAATTGGTAACCCATCCTTTATGGGATTAATTGGTAACCTATCCCTTATGGGATTAATTGGTAACCCATCCTGTATGGGATTAATTGGTAACCCATCTTTTATGGAATGAATTGGTAACCCATCCTTTATGGGATTCATTGGTAACCCATCTTTTATGGGATTAATTGGTAACCCATCTTTTATAGGATTATTTGGTAACCCATCCTTTATGGGATTAATTGGTAACCCATCCTTTATGGGATTAATTGGTAACCCATCTTTTATGGGATTAATTGGTAACCCATCTTTTATAGGATTAATTGGTAACCCATCCTTTATGGGATTAATTGGTAACCCATCCTTTATGGGATTAATTGGTAACCCATCCTTTATGGGATTAATTGGTAACCCATCCTTTATGGGATTAACTGTAACCCATCCTTTATAGGATTAATTGGTAACCCATCCTTTATGGGATTAATTGGTAACCCATCCTTTATGGGATTAATTGGTAACCCATCCTTTATGGGATTAATTGGTAACCCATCCTTTATGGGATTAATTGGTAACCCATCCTTTATGGGATTAATTGGTAACCCATCTTTTATGGGATTAATTGGTAACCCATCTCTTGTTTCTCCAAGTCTGCCTGGGCCTCTAAGTCTGCCCGGGCCTCTATGTCTGCCTGGGAATCTCAGTCTGCCTTGGCCTCTAAGTCTGCCTTGTTTCTCTAAGTCTGCCTGGGCCTCTAAGTCTGCCTGGGCCTCTAAGTCTGACTTGTTTCTCTAAGTCTGCCTTGTTTCTCTAAGTCTGCCTGGGCCTCTAAGTCTGCCTTGTTTCTCTAAGTCTGCCTGGGCCTCTTAGTCTGCCTGGGCCTCTAAGTCTGCCTGGGCCTCTATGTCTGCCTGGGCCTCTAAGTCTGCCTGGGCCTCTAAGTCTGCCTGGGCCTCTAAGTCTGCCTGGGCCTCTAAGTCTGCCTGGTCCTGGGCCTCTCTGTAGTCCCCTACTACCTCAGGGCTCTGGTTAACAGTAGTCCCCTACTACCTGCGGGCCCTGGTCAACAGCCCAATCCCCTACTACCTGCGGGCCCTGGTCAACAGTAATCCCCTACTACCTGCGGGCCCCCTTTTTAACAGTAGTCCCCTACTACCTGCGGGCCCTGGTCAACAGTAATCCCCTACTTCCTGCGGGCCCTGGTTAACAGTAGTCCCCTACTACCTGTTGGCCCTGGTTAATAGTAGTCCCCTACTACCTGCAGGCCCTGGTCAACAGTATTTCTCTACTACCTGCAGGCCCTGGTCAACAGTATTTCTCTACTACCTGCAGGCCCTGGTCAAAAGTATTTCCCTACTACCTGCGGACCCTGGTCAACAGTAGTCCCCTACTATATGTTGGCCCTGGTCAACAGTAGTGCCCTACTACCTTTACAAAGAATAGTGTGGGGTTTGGGACTGAACCACGAGTATAAAAAAAATATCACCAGCGCTGAGCTGAGGAGATGAGGGAGAGACAAGAGGCTCAGAGAGAGGTGAGCTCTCTGGCCACTAGTGTGGAAGACAGTGTAAAATTCATCTGATGCTGCTGCCCCTGGCTCTGTCTGAACAGGGGTACGTAGGTAATGGTGTTTTCTCAGGCTTGGGATTGGTATGATCTGGCCCAGTGTATTCAGTGCCCCCTCCTCTCCTCTCAGAGAGCTGATAAATGTAATTTCCAGCTGAGATATTATGTCTTTATACATGGGAAGGTACGACAGGAAGAACAAAACTAATAGATGGACTTAATACAGTGGCTGGATGGAAAAACCTACAACCAAGACCAGTAAAACAACTGACAAAACCTACAGCCAAGACCAGTAAAACAACTGACAAAACCTACAGCCAAGACCAGTGAACAACTGACAAAACCTACAGCCAAGACCAGTAAAACAACCGACAAACCTAGAGCCAAGACCAGTAAAACAACTGGCAAAACCTACAGCCAAGACCAGTAAAACAACCGACAAACCTAGAGTCAAGACCAGTAAAACAACTGACAAAACCTACAGCCAAGACCAGTAAAACAACCGACAAACCTAGAGCCAAGACCAGTAAAACAACTGACAAAACCTACAGCCAAGACCAGTAAAACAAGCCAAGACCGACAAACCTAGAGCCAAGACCAGTGAACAACTGACAAACGTACAGCCAAGACCAGTGAACAACTGACAAACGTACAGCTAAGAAGTAGAACTGACAAACGTACAGCCAAGACCAGTGAACAACTGACAAACGTACAGCCAAGACCAGTGAACAACTGACAAACGTACAGCCAAGACCAGTGAACAACTGACAAGCGTACAGCCAAGACCAGTGAACAACTGACCCAAACGTACAGCCAAGACCAGTGAACAACTGACAAACGTACAGCCAAGACCAGTGAACAACTGACAAAACCTACAGCCAAGACCAGTGAACAACTGACAAGCGTACAGCCAAGACCAGTGAACAACTGACAAAACCTAGACAAGCCAAGACCAGTGAACAACTGACAAGCGTACAGCCAAGACCAGTAAAACAACTGACAAACGTACAGCCAAGACCAGTGAACAACTGACAAACGTACAGCCAAGACCACTGAACAACCGACAAACGTACAGCCAAGACCAGTGAACAACTGACAAACGTACAGCCAAGACCAGTAAAACAACTGACAAGCGTACAGCCAAGACCAGTAAAACAACTGACAAGCGTACAGCCAAGACCAGTGAACAACTGACAAACGTACAGCCAAGACCAGTGAACAACTGACAAACGTACAGCCAAGACCAGTAAAACAACTGACAAGCGTACAGCCAAGACCAGTAAAACAACTGACAAGCGTACAGCCAAGACACCCAAGACCAGTGAACAACTGACAAACGTACAGCCAAGACCAGTAAAACAACCGACAAACGTACAGCCAAGACCAGTAAACTGACAAACGTACAACAACTGAACAACTGACAAACGTACAGCCAAGACCAGTAAAACAACCAAGACAAACGTACAGCCAAGACCAGTAAAACAACCGACAAGCGTACAGCCAAGACCAGTGAACAACCGACAAACGTACAGCCAAGACCAGTAAAACAACTGACAAAACGTACAGCCAAGACCAGTAAAACAACCGACAAACGTACAGCCAAGACCAGTAAAACAACCGACAAACAACTGACAAACAGCCAAGACCAGTAAAACAACTGACAAACGTACAGCCAAGACCAGTAAAACAACTGACAAACGTACAGCCAAGACCAGTAAACAACTGACAAACGTACAGCCAAGACCAGTAAACAACTGACAACTGAAACGTACAGCCAAGACCAGTAAACAACTGACAGTGAAAACGTACAGCCAAGACCAGTGAACAACTGACAAACGTACAGCCAAGACCAGTGAACAACTGACAAACGTACAGCCAAGACCAGTAAACAACTGACAAACGTACAGCCAAGACCAGTAAACAACTGACAAACGTACAGCCAAGACCAGTAAAACAACTGACAAGCGTAGAGCTATGAGAAGTAGAACTGACTCACCAATAAACCTGACGATTCTCCTTAGAAGGGGGTTCAGGTAGCAGCACTCCCCGTCAAGATGGTCTTCTCCTGGGATAGTAGCACCGCCGTGTGGACTTCATCATGTACATGGAAACCTCCCGATGAAGATCTGACAACAGACAGATACACTTTTTGATTTTTCTCAATCCCAGCCCCCTGTCCCCACAAGAGGTATTTTGCCAGGTCGTCAATGTAAATAAGAATGTGTTCTTAACTGACTTGCCTTAACTGAATTAAATAAAGGTTGAATAAATAAATAAACACAAGATGTGACCACAGAGTTACAGCCTTATACCTTTACCTAACCCTAATGCCTAGTACTTTCCCTAGCACAACTGACAAAACTACAGCCATGAGAAGTAGAACAAATGAGAAACTAGTATCAAATCAAATCAAATCAAATTTTATTTGTCACATACAAATAAGTGTAGCGAAATGCTTGTGCTTCTAGTTCCGACAATGCAGTAATAACCAACAAGTAATCTAACTAACAATTCCTAAACTACTGTCTTATACACAGTGTAAGGGGATAAAGAATATGTACATAAGGATATATGAATGAGTGATGGTACAGAGCAGCATAGGCAAGATACAGTAGATGGTATCGAAAGTACAGTATATACATATGAGATGAGTATGTAAACAAAGTGGCATAGTTAAAGTGGCTAGTGATACATGTATTACATAAGGATGCAGTCGATGATATAGAGTACAGCATATACGTATGCATATGAGATGAATAATGTAGGGTAAATAACATTATATAAGGTAGCATTGTTTAAAGTGGCTAGTGATATATTTACATCATTTCCCATCAATTCCCATTATTAAAGTGGCTGGAGTTGAGTCAGTGTCAGTGTGTTGGCAGCAGCCACTCAATGTTAGTGGTGGCTGTTTAACAGTCTGATGGCCTTGAGATAGAAGCTGTTTTTCAGTCTCTCGAGGTCCCAGCTTTGATGCACCTGTACTGACCTCGCCTCCTCTGGATGATAGCGGGGTGAACAGGCAGTAGTCCTAACACCTAGTCCTAAAATCTAGTCCAAACACCTAGTACTAACATCTAGTCCTAACACCTCCTAACAGTCCTAACATCTAGTCCTAACACCTAGTCAGTCCTAACATCTAGTCCTAACACCTAGTCCTAACATCTAGTCCTAACACCTAGTCCAAACATCTAGTCCTAACACCTAGTCCTAACATCTAGTCCTAACACCTAGTACCCTAACACCTAGTCCTAACATCTAGTCCTAATACCTAGTCGTAATATCTAGTACTAACACCTAGTCCTAACATCTAGTCCTAACACCTAGTCCTAACACCTAGTCCTAACACCTAGTCCTAACACCTAGTCCTAACACATAATCCTAACATTAACACCTAGTGCTAAGTCCTAACACCTAGTCCTAACCTTAACACCTAGTCCTAACCTTAACACCTAGTCCTAACACCTAGTCCTAACACCTAGTTCTAATCCTAACACATAGACCTAGCACCATTATGGAGTTCTAACATGTCCTAGTAATAATGTCCTGACCTTAACACCTAGTAAATAACACCTAGTCCTAACCCTAACACCTAGTACTAACCCTAACACCTAGTCCCTAACAACTAGTCCTGACCCTGACACATAGTCCTAACACCTAGTCCTAACACCTAGTCCTAACACCTAGTCCTAACCCTAACCCTAACACCTAGTCCTAACCCTAACACCTAGTCCTAACACCTAGTCCTGACCCTGACACCTAGTCCTAACACATAGCCCTAACACCTAGCCCTAACACCTACTCCTAACCATAACACCTAGTCCTAACACCTAGTCCTGACCCTAAAACCTAGTCCTAACACCTAGCCCTAACACCTAGTCTTAATACCTAGCCCTAACACTCTAGTCCTAACACCTAGTCCTGACCTTAACACCTAGTCCTAACCCTAACACCTAGTCCTAACACCTAGTCCTAACCCTAACACCTAGTCCTAACACCTAGTCCTGACCATAAAACCTAGTCCTAACACCTAGTCCTAACACCTAGTCCAAACAGCTAGTCTGACCCTAATACTCTAGTCCTGACCTTAACATCTAGTCTAACACCTAGTCATTATGGGTAACCATAAAACCTAGTCCTAACACCTAGTCCTAACACCTAGTCCTAACACCTAGTCCTAACCCTAACACCTAGTCCTAATACCCAGTCCTAACACCTAGTCCTAACACCTAGTCCTAACACCTAGTCCTAACCCTAACACCTAGTCCTAACACCTAGTCCTAACCATAAAACCTAGTCCTAACACCTAGTCCTAAAACACCTAGTCCAAACACCTGGGTCCTAACCTAACACCTAGTCCTAAAACACCTAGTGGGTCCTAAAACACCTCTCAGTCCTAAGTGCCCTAAAACACCTAGTCCTAAAAACATCTCTGGATAAATAGTCCTAAAACACCTCAGTGGGTCCTAAAAACCATAAAACCTAGTCCTAACACCTAGTCCTAACACCTAGTCCTAAGCATCCTAACACCTAGTCCTAAGCACCTAAAGTCATCTCAGTGGGAGTGTCCTAAAACCATGCTAGTTTCAAGTGCTAAAAACATACTGTTTGTATTCAGGACAAACAGCTAAATTTCTTGCATTTTATGCAGTATTACGTTAGGGCCTTATTAAAACCAAAGTGGGATGCATGTATTGGAATAGTCTTTTTTATTCTGCATCTCAGTACAGTCTTTTTCTTTACAATCTAATTTATGTTAGTATTGTGGAGAAACCGACAATGATGTTGATCCATCCTCAGTGGGTTTCCTCCCATCACAGACATTAAACTCCATAACTGTAAATTTTAAAAAGTCACCATGGGTAAACAGTGGCTTCATGGTGAAATCCTGAGCTGTTTCCTTCCTCTTCGTCCACTGAGTGAGGAAGGACACCTGCCCTAAAACCATCTTTATAGTGACTGGCTGAATTGATGCACCATTCAAAGTGTAGAATTAATAACTTCACTATGCTGAAAGGGATATTCAATGTCTGCTTATTCAGTGGGTAAAGGTGCTAAAACCATCTTTGGGAGGCATTGGTAAAACCTAAAACCCTGGTCTTTGTGGTTGAAACTGCTTGGAATTTAAAACTACTCAACTTAGGGACATTCTATGTGTAAAACCAGGGTACAGAGATGTCCTTCAAAACCCATGATAAACACTATTATTGCAAACTATTATGTGACTTGTTAAGCTAAAAAATATTTACTATTAATCTTATTTAGTCTTGCCATAACAAAGGGGTTGAATACTTGTTTAAAACTCAAGACATTTAAAACCAGCTTTTCATTTTTAATTAAGTGAGATTATGTTCTCCAAATGAATATTCCTTTGACATTATGGGCTATTGTGATGTCATTATCAGTGGGTATTGTGATGTCATTATGGGGTATTGTGGTGTCATTATGGCCCTAAAACCAGTATTGTGATGTCATTATGGGGTATTGTGATGTCATTATGGGGGTATTATCTGTGGGTGTCATTATGGAGTATTGTGATGTCATTATGTGAGTATTGTGATGTCATTATGGAGTATTGTGATGTCATTATGGAGTAGTGTGATGTCATTATGGTTAAAACCAGTCTCAGTGGGTAAATAGTGCCCTAAATTACAGTGGGTAAACAGTGTGTCATTATGGTGTAGCGTCTCAGTGGTTAAATAGTCCCTAAAGCGTCTAGTGATGTCATTATGGAGTAGTTGTGATGTCATTATGGAGTGTATTCAGTGATGTAAAACCATTCAGTGGGTAAATAGGTATCGTGATGTCATTATGGGGTATTGTGGTGTCATTATGGAGTGTAAAACCAGCATCTCAGTGGGATGTCATTATGGAGTATTGTGGGATGTCATTATGGGGTATTGTGATGTCATTATGGGGTATTGTGGTGTCATTATGGGTGTATTGTGGTGTCATTATGGAGTATAGTGATGTCATTATGGAGTATCTGTGATGTCATCATGGGGTATCGTGATGTCATTATGGGGTATTGTGGTGTCATTATGGGGTATTGTGGTGTCATTATGGAGTATAGTGATGTCATTATGGAGTATTGTGATGTCATCATGGGTGTATCAGTGATGTCATTATGGGGTATTGATATCTCTGCCAGCATTCTCCCATTTTGCTGCAGTTTCTGTGGGTAAATAGTGCCCTAAAACCAGCATCCAGTGGGTAGTGGTGGGTAAACAGTGTCCTAAAAAACCAGCATCTCAGTGGGTAAACAGTGTCCTAAAACCAGCATCTCAGTGGGTAAACAGTGTCCTAAAACCAGCATCTCAGTGGGTAAACAGTGTCCTAAAACCAGCATCTCAGTGGGTAAAAAATCAGTGTCCTAAAACCAGCATCTCAGTGGGTAAATAGTGTCCTAAAACCAGCATCTCAGTGGGTAAATAGTGCCCTAAAACCAGTCTCAGTGGGTAAATAGTCTCAGTGGGTAAATAGTGCCCTAAAACCAGCATCTCAGTGGGTAAATAGTGTCCTCTCAGTGGGTAAATAGTGCCCTAAAACCAGCGTCTCAGTGGGTAAATAGTGCCCTAAAACCAGCGTCTCAGTGGGTAAATAGTGCCCTAAAACCAGCATCTCAGTGGGTAAATAGTGTCCTAAAACCAGCATCTCAGTGGGTAAATAGTGTCCTAAAACCAGCGTCTCAGTGGGTAAATAGTGCCCTAAAACCAGCGTCTCAGTGGGTAAATAGTCTCAGTGGGTAAATAGTGCCCTAAAACCAGCATCTCAGTGGGTAAATAGTGTCCTAAAACCAGCGTCTCAGTGGGTAAATAGTGTCCTAAAACCAGCGTCTCAGTGGGTAAATAGTGCCCTAAAAAACCAGCTAAAACCAGCGTCTCAGTGGGTAAACAGTGTCCTAAAACCAGCGTCTCAGTGGGTAAATAGTGTCCTAAAACCAGCATCTCAGTGGGTAAATAGTGTCCTAAAACCAGCCTCTCAGTGGGTAAAAGTGCCCTAAAACCAGCATCTCAGTGGGTAAATAGTGTCCTAAAACCAGCCTCTCAGTGGGTAAATAGTCTAAAACCAGCATCTCAGTGGGTAAATAGTGTCCTAAAAAACTCAGCAGTGTCTCAGTGGGTAAATAGTGTCCTAAAACCAGCGTCTCAGTGGGTAAATAGTGCCCTAAAACCAGCATCTCAGTGGGTAAATAGTGTCCTAAAACCAGCTCTCAGTGGGTAAATAGTGCCCTAAAACCAGTCTCAGTGGGTAAATAGTGTCCTAAAACCAGTCTCAGTGGGTAAATAGTGTCCTCTCTCAGTGGGTAAATAGTGCCCTAAAACCAGCGTCTCAGTGGGTAAATAGTGCCCTAAAACCAGCGTCTCAGTGGGTAAATAGTGCCCTAAAACCAGCCTCTCAGTGGGTAAATTCACCAGTGGTTGTTTAGCTGAATGTTTATTAGTCATCACGCAGGGATTTTCCGAAAGCGCTAATCTAGTGAGCACTTTTGGAGCAGGGTATTTGATTGGTTTGACAAGTTGTGAGGCATCACTAGCGTCACCGACTGGTACCCATCCGTCTTTAGCTGATTTCTGCCACGGTGTCACGTTCTGACCTTTATTTCCTTTGTTTTGTCATTATCTAGTATGGTCAGGGCGTGAGTTGGGGTGGGCAGTCTATGTTTGTTTTTCTATGATTTGGGTATTTCTATGTTTCGGCCGAGTATGGTTCTCAATCAGAGGCAGGTGTCATTAGTTGTCTCTGATTGAGAATCATACTTAGGTAGCCTGGGTTTCACTGTGTGTTTGTGGGTGATTGTTCCTGTCTCTGTGTTTGTTTTCACCAGATAGGGCTGTTTAGGTTTTCTCACGTTTATTGTTTTGTTAGTTTATTCATGTATAGTGTCTTTATTAAAGTACCATGAATAAACACCACGCTGCGTTTTGGTCAGCCTCTCCTTCACCTCAAGAAAACCGTTACAGAATCACCCACCACAACAGGACCAAGCGGCGTGTTAATGGGCAGCAGCAGGAGCAGCGCGATAAAGACTTCTGTACTTGGGAAGAAATCCTCGACGGGAGGGGACCCTGGGCAAAGCCAGGGGAGTGTTGCCGCCCCAAGGTGCAGCAGGAGAAGAGGCAACAGGAGCAGCGCGAGGAGGAATGGACATGGGAGGACGAATTGGACGGAAAGGGACCCTGGGCACAGCCAGGAGAATATCGCCGCCCCAAAGAAGAGCTGGAGGCGGAGAAGGCGTAGAGGCGCTGGTATGAGGAGGCAGCACAGCGGCGTGGATGGAAGCCCGAGAGTCAGCCCCAAAAATGTCTTTGGGGGGCACAAGGAAGTGTGGTGAAGCCAGGTAGGAGACCTGCGCCAACTTCCTGTGCTTACCGGGGGGCGAGAGAGACCATGCAGGCACCGTGTTATGCGGTGGAGCGCACGTGCCATGAAGCCGGCTCTACGCATCTGGTCCCAAGTGCGTCTCCTTGGGCCGGCTTACATGGCACCAGCCTTGCGCATGGTGTCCACGGTTCGCCTGCATAGCCCAGTGCGGGCTATTCCACCTTGCCTCACTGGCAGGGCGACTGGGAGCATTCAACCGGGTAAGGTTGGGTAGGCTCGGTGCTCAAGAGCTCCAGTGCGCCTGCATGGTCCGGTCTATCCGGTACCACCTCCACGGACCAGCCCTCCGGTGGCAGCCCCCCTCACCAGGCTGTCTCTCCATCTCATCCCTACAGGTGCTCCCGCCTGTCCAGTGCTGCCGGAGCCTTCCTCCTCTCCAGCGCAGCCGGAGTCTCCCGCCTGTCCAGCGCTGCTAGAGCCTTCCTTCTCTCCAGCGCAGCCGGAGTCTCCCGCCTCTCCAGCGCTGCCGGAGCCTTCCGCCTCTCCAGCGCTGCCGGAGTCTCCCGCCTGTCCAGCGCTGCTAGAGCCTTCCTTCTCTCCAGCGCTGCTAGAGCCTTCCTTCTCTTCAGCGCAGAGTCTCCCGCCTCTCCAGCGCTGCCGGAGCCTTCCGCCTCTCCAGCGCTGCCGGAGTCTCCCGCCTGTCCAGCGCTGCCAGAGCTCCCGCCCCTCAGTCCAGAGGCGCTAGAGCCCCTCATTCCAGAGGCGCCAGAGCTACTCAGTCCAGCGCTGCCAGAGCATTCCTCTCCAGGATTGCCAGAGCTTCCCGTCTGCCCAGCGCCATCAGAGTCGACAGTCTGCCCAGCGGCATCTGAGGTACCCGTCTGTCCAGCGCCATCTGATCTACCCGTCTGCCCAGCGCCGCCTGAGCCACCCGTCTGCCCAGCGCCGCCTGAGCCACCCGTCTGCCCAGCGCCGCCAGTCTGCAAGGGGCCGCCAGTGCTGCCAGTCTGCAAGGGGCCGCCAGTGCTGCCAGTCTGCAAGGGGCCGCCAGTGCCTCAGGTCAGCTAGGGGCCGCCAGTGCAGCCAGTCAGCCAGGGGCCGACACTGCCGCCCCTCAGCCCAGAGCCCCTGCTCTTCTGTCCAGAGCTTCTGCCCCTCTGTCCAGAGCTTCCGCTCCTCTGTCCAGAGCTTCTGCCCGTCTGTCCAGAGCTTCCGCCCCTCTGACCAGAGCATCCGCCCCTCTGACCAGAGCATCCGCCCCTCTGTCCAGAGCTTCCGCCCCTCAGTCCAGTGGGGTCATTTAGTAGGGTCACCGTGTCTCTGTGTTTGCACCAGATAGGGCTGTTTTGGTTTTTTCACATTTCTTGTTTTGTTAGTTTATTCATGTATAGTGTCTTTATAAATTAAACATGAATAACCACTACGCTGCGTTTTGGTCCTTCAACTAAAGAAAACCGTTACACACGGGCTTCCGGTACCCATTTTAGGAAGCCTGGTTTGAGGTGAGGCTACCGTAACCCAAACCATGAATCCTAACACCCTAAAAGTCAGCCCTAACCCTGAGGGGGGGGGGGACAAACACAGACACACTGTGTCATCAAACATAAACACTAACACATGTATTGAATAAATAAAATGTGTTGTTGTTGTATGAGAGTAGTTTTCCCCCCCATGACAAACCAACACAAGGAGGACAGCATTTATCTATTTAAAATCTAAATCTATTTTACAGGACACTATAAATACTACAGTACATGTCGTGAATCTATTTTAAAGGAGTATATTTTCCTGTAATTTAATTTGTCCTAATGGACAACTTGAGGCTGTGTTTTTTTTATTTATAAAAAAGCTTTTTGAATCTAAGTATGTAGAAGGCTAGTTGGTAAGAGTCTTTTCTACCCAAGGAAAGGACATGTTCTGAGGCAAAGTGTTAGCCTCTATGTTGTATTACATGTATTATGGATCCCCGTCTGCCTGGGGTCCAGCAAAATTAAGCACGTTTATACAATTGAAAAAACATTCAAATACATTCAATGATTTCAAAACACACTGTGTGCCCTCAGGCCCCTACTCCACCACTACCATATATCTACAGGTACTAAAGACATGTCTATGTACAAGTGCGTATGCTATCATGTGTGTGTGTGTGTGTGTGTGTGTGTGTGTGTGTGTGTGTGTGTGTGTGTGTGTGTGTGTGTGTGTGTGTGTGTGTGTGTGTGTGTGTGTGTGTGTGTGTGTGTGTGTGTGTGTGTGAGTGTGTGTGTGTGTGTGTGTGTGTGTGTGTGTGTGTGTGTGTGTGTGTGTGTGTGTGGGGGGGGGGCAGTGTAAGAAAGGAGGACAACATCCTGAGTAAATGTGGTAGCTTCTATAAAGACTCAGGCTTAATGTTTTTATTAATGACGGAGAGAGATGTACACCACATTCATGCAACAAACCCCCACTAACCCCCATCCATGCAACAAACCCCCACTAGTCCACATACATGCAACAAACCTCCACTAGTCCACATACATGC
The DNA here is from genome assembly GCF_036934945.1 of Oncorhynchus masou masou. Taxonomy (NCBI): domain Eukaryota; kingdom Metazoa; phylum Chordata; class Actinopteri; order Salmoniformes; family Salmonidae; genus Oncorhynchus; species Oncorhynchus masou. The sequence goes on along the minus strand of NC_088222.1, from coordinate 3,390,468 downwards.
AACAAACCCCCACTAGTCCACATACATGCAACAAACCTCCACTAACCCCCATCCATGCAACAAACCCCCACTAGTCCACATACATGCAACAAACCTCCACTAGTCCACATACATGCAACAAACCCCCACTAGTCCACATACATGCAACAAACCTCCACTAGTCCACATACATGCAACAAACCCCCACTAGTCCACATACATGCAACAAACCTCCACTAGTCCACATACATGGAACAAACCCCCACTAACCCTCATCCATGCAACAAATGCCCACTAGTCCACATTCATGCAACAAACCCCCACTAATCCTCATCCATGCAACAAACCCCCACTAGTCCACATACATGGAACAAACCCCCACTAACCCTCATCCATGCAACAAACCCCCACTAGTCCACATTCATGCAACAAACCCCCACTAACCCTCATCCATGCAACAAACCCCCACTAGTCCACATACATGCAACAAACCCCCACTAACCCTCATCCATGGAACAAACCCCCACTAACCCTCATCCATGCAACAAACCCCCACTAGTCCACATACATGGAACAAACCCCCACTGATCCACATCCATGCAACAAACCCCCACTAGTCCACATCCATGCAACAAACCCCAACTAGTCCACATCCATGCAACAAACCCCCACTGGCCCCCATCCATGCAACAAACCCCCACTAGTGAAGGAGAAAATAGAAACAACATTTTATTCATTGTGTTTTATTGCTTTTTCTATTACCACCAGACAGGGTTATTCGATATCAATGGGATTCTTCATAACTTAAAACAGTGTTATTCGATATCAGAGGGATTCAGAGGGTTTCTGAGTTCACTAAGAGAGAGAGGGGATGATACAATAAAGAGAGAGAGAGGGGATGTTACAATAAAGAGAGAGAGAGGGGGGGTTGTTACAATAAAGAGAGAGAGGGGATGATACAATAAAGAGAGAGAGAGGGGATGATACAATAAAGAGAGAGAGAGGGGATGATACAATAAAAGAGAGAGAGGGGGGGATGATACAATAAAGAGAGAGAGGGGGATGATACAATAAAAGAGAGAGAGAGAGGGGTTGATACAATAAAGAGAGAGAGAGGGGATGATACAATAAAGAGAGAGAGAGGGGATGATACAATAAAGAGAGAGAGAGAGGGGATGATACAATAAAGAGAGAGAGAGGGGGGATGATACAATAAAAGAGAGAGAGGGGATGATACAATAAAGAGAGAGAGAGGGGGGTTGTTACAATAAAGAGAGAGAGAGGGGATGATACAATAAAGAGAGAGAGAGGGGATGATACAATAAAGAGAGAGAGAGAGGGGATGATACAATAAAGAGAGAGAGAGAGGGGATGATACAATAAAGAGAGAGAGAGAGGGGGATGATACAATAAAGAGAGAGAGAGGGGATGATACAATAAAGAGAGAGAGAGGGGGTTGTTACAATAAAGAGAGAGAGAGGGGATGATACAATAAAGAGAGAGAGAGGGGATGATACAATAAAGAGAGAGAGAGGGGGGTTGTTACAATAAAGAGAGAGAGAGAGAGGGGATGATACAAAAAGAGAGAGAGAGGGGATGATACAATAAAGAGAGAGAGAGGGGGATGTTACAATAAAGAGAGAGAGAGGGGGATGATACAATAAAGAGAGAGAGAGGGGATGATACAATAAAGAGAGAGAGAGAGGGGATGATACAATAAAAGAGAGAGAGGGGGGGGTTGTTAAAAAAAAGAGAGAGAGAGGGGATGATACAATAAAAAGAGAGAGAGGGGGATGATACAATAAAAGAGAGAGGGGATGATACAATAAAAGAGAGAGAGGGGGATGATACAATAAAGAGAGAGAGAGGGGATGATACAATAAAGAGAGAGAGAGAGGGGATGATACAATAAAGAGAGAGAGAGGGGATGATACAATAGAGAGAGAGAGGGGATGATACAATAAAGAGAGAGAGAGGGGAAGATACAATAAAGAGAGAGAGATGGGGGGTTGTTACAATAAAGAGAGAGAGAGGGGATGTTACAATAAAGAGAGAAAGAGAGGGGATGATACAATAAAGAGAGAGAGAGAGGGGATGATACAATAAAGAGAGAGAGAGAGGGGATGATACAATAAAGAGAGAGGGGGATGTTACAATAAAGAGAGAGAGGGGGATGTTACAATAAAGAGAGAGAGAGGGGGGTTGTTACAATAAAGAGAGAGAGAGGCGGATGTTACAATAAAGAGAGAGAGAGGGGGGTTGTTACAATAAAGAGAGAGAGAGGGGATGATACAATAAAGAGAGAGAGGGGGGGGGATGTTACAATAAAGAGAGAGGGGGATCTTACAATAAAGAGAGAGAGGGGATGTTACAATAAAAGAGAGAGAGGGGGTTGTTACAATAAAAGAGAGAGAGAGGGGATGTTACAATAAAGAGAGAGAGAGAGGGGGATGTTACAATAAAAAAGAGAGAGAGAGGGGGATGTTACAATAAAAGAGAGAGAGGGGGATGATACAATAAAGAGAGAGAGAGGGGATGTTACAATAAAAAGAGAGAGAGGGGATGATACAATAAAAGAGAGAGGGGATGTTACAATAAAGAGAGAGTGAGAGGGGATGATACAATAAAGAGAGAGAGAGGGGGATGTTACAATAAAAGAGAGGGGGATGTTACAATAAAGAGAGAGAGGTGATGTTACAATAAAGAGAGAGAGAGCGAGGGGATGTTACAATAAAGAGAGAGAGAGGGGATGTTACAATAAAGAGAGAGAGAGAGAGGGGATGTTACAATAAAGAGAGAGAGAGAGAGGGGATGTTACAATAAAGAGAGAGCGGGGATGTTACAATAAAGAGAGAGAAAGGGGGATGTTACAATAAAGAGAGAGAGAGGGGGATGTTACAATAAAAGAGAGAGGGGGGATGTTACAATAAAGAGAGAGGGGGTGTTACAATAAAAGAGAGAGAGGGGGATGTTACAATAAAGAGAGAGAGGGGGGATGTTACAATAAAAGAGAGAGAGAGGGGATGTTACAATAAAAGAGAGAGAGGGGGATGTTACAATAAAGAGAGAGGGGATGTTACAATAAAGAGAGAGGGGGATGTTACAATAAAGAGAGAGAGAGGGGGATGTTACAATAAAGAGAGAGAGAGGGGGGGATGTTACAATAAAGAGAGAGAGTGGGGGGATGTTACAAAAAAGAGAGAGAGGGGGATGTTACAATAAAGAGAGAGAGGGGGGGATGTTACAATAAAGAGAGAGAGAGGGGGGATGTTACAATAAAGAGAGAGAGAGGGGGATGTTACAATAAAGATAGAGAGGGGGGATGTTACAATAAAGAGAGAGGGGGGATGTTACAATAAAAGAGAGAGAGGGGATGTTACAATAAAGAGAGAGAGGGGGCGTGTTACAATAAAGAGAGAGAGGGGGGCATGATACAATAAAGAGAGAGAGGGGATGTTACAATAAAGAGAGAGAGGGGGGATGTTACAATAAAGAGAGAGAGGGGATGTTACAATAAAAGAGAGAGAGGGGATGTTACAATAAAGAGAGAGAGAGGGATGTTACAATAAAGAGAGAGTGGGGGATGTTACAATAAAGAGAGAGGGGGGATGTTACAATAAAGAGAGAGAGAGGGGGATGTTACAATAAAAGAGAGAGAGAGGGGGATGTTACAATAAAAGAGAGAGAGGGGGATGTTACAATAAAAGAGATGTTACAATAAAGAGAGAGGGGGGGATGTTACAATAAAGAGAGAGAGAGAGAGGGGGGGATGTTACAATAAAAAGAGAGAGGGGATGTTACAATAAAAGAGAGAGGGGGATGTTACAATAAAAGAGAGAGAGAGAGGGGATGTTACAATAAAGAGAGAGGGGGATGTTACAATAAAAAGAGAGAGAGAGGGATGTTACAATAAAGAGAGAGGGGGATGTTACAATAAAGAGAGAGAGGGGGATGTTACAATAAAAGAGAGAGAGGGGATGTTACAATAAAAGAGAGAGGGGATGTTACAATAAAGAGAGAGAGGGGATGTTACAATAAAGAGAGAGAGAGGGGATGTTACAATAAAGAGAGAGAGAGGGGATGTTACAATAAAGAGAGAGAGAGGGGGGGGATGTTACAATAAAAGAGAGAGAGGGGATGTTACAATAAAGAGAGAGAGAGGGGATGTTACAATAAAGAGAGAGAGGGATGTTACAATAAAGAGAGAGAGGGGATGTTACAATAAAGAGAGAGAGAGAGAGGGGATGTTACAATAAAGAGAGAGAGGGGATGTTACAATAAAGAGAGAGAAAGGGGGATGTTACAATAAAGAGAGAGAGAGAGGGGATGTTACAATAAAGAGAGAGGGGATGTTACAATAAAGAGAGAGAGGGGATGTTACAATAAAGAGAGAGAGAGGGGATGTTACAATAAAGAGAGAGAGAGAGGGGATGTTACAATAAAGAGAGAGAGGGGATGTTACAATAAAGAGAGAGAGAGGGGATGTTACAATAAAGAGAGAGAGGGGGGATGTTACAATAAAAGAGAGAGAGGGGGATGTTACAATAAAAGAGAGAAAGGGGATGTTACAATAAAAGAGAGAGAGAGGGGGATGTTACAATAAAAGAGAGGGGATGTTACAATAAAGAGAGAGGGGGGATGTTACAATAAAGAGAGAGAGAGGGGGATGTTACAATAAAGAGAGAGAGAGGGGATGTTACAATAAAGAGAGAGAGGGGATGTTACAATAAAGAGAGAGAGAGAGGGGGGATGTTACAATAAAGAGAGAGGGGGATGTTACAATAAAGAGAGAGGGGGGATGTTACAATAAAGAGAGAGAGAGGGGGATGTTACAATAAAGAGAGAGAGGGGGATGTTACAATAAAGAGAGAGAGAGGGGGATGTTACAATAAAGAGAGAGAGAGGGGGATGTTACAATAAAGAGAGAGAGAGGGGGATGTTACAATAAAGAGAGAGAGAGGGGGATGTTACAATAAAAGAGAGAGAGGGGGATGTTACAATAAAGATAGAGAGTGGGGGATGTTACAATAAAAAGAGAGAGGGGGGATGTTACAATAAAAGAGAGAGGGGGGGATGTTACAATAAAGAGAGAGAAAGGGGGATGTTACAATAAAGAGAGAGAGAGGGGGGATGTTACAATAAAGAGAGAGGGGATGTTACAATAAAGAGAGAGAGGGGGATGTTACAATAAAGAGAGAGAGAGGGGATGTTACAATAAAGAGAGAGAGAGGGGATGTTACAATAAAGAGAGAGAGAGGGGGGATGTTACAATAAAGAGAGAGGGGATGTTACAATAAAGAGAGAGGGGGATGTTACAATAAAGAGAGAGAGAGGGGGATGTTACAATAAAGAGAGAGAGGGGGATGTTACAATAAAAGAGAGAGGGGGATGTTACAATAAAGAGAGAGAGGGGGATGTTACAATAAAGAGAGAGGGGGGATGTTACAATAAAAGAGAGAGAGAGAGGGGATGTTACAATAAAAGAGAGAGGGGGGATGTTACAATAAAGAGAGAGAGTGGGGATGTTACAATAAAGAGAGAGAGAGGGGATGTTACAATAAAGAGAGAGAGGGGGATGTTACAATAAAGAGAGAGAGGGGATGTTACAATAAAAAGAGAGAGAGGGGGATGTTACAATAAAGAGAGAGGGGGATGTTACAATAAAGAGAGAGAGGGGGATGTTACAATAAAAGAGAGAGAGGGGATGTTACAATAAAAGAGAGGGGGATGTTACAATAAAGAGAGAGAGAGGGGATGTTACAATAAAAAGAGAGAGAGGGGATGTTACAATAAAGAGAGAGAGTGGGGGGATGTTACAATAAAAGAGAGAGAGGGGATGTTACAATAAAAGAGGAGAGAGGGGATGTTACAATAAAAGAGAGAGAGGGGGATGTTACAATAAAGAGAGAGGGGATGTTACAATAAAAGAGAGAGAGGGGATGTTACAATAAAAAGAGAGAGAGGGGATGTTACAATAAAGAGAGAGGGGGATGTTACAATAAAGAGAGAGAGGGGATGTTACAATAAAGATAGAGAGGGGGGATGTTACAATAAAGAGAGAGAGGGGATGTTACAATAAAGAGAGAGAGAGGGGGGATGTTACAATAAAGAGAGAGAGTGGGGGGATGTTACAATAAAGAGAGAGGGGGGATGTTACAATAAAGAGAGAGAGGGGGGGATGTTACAATAAAAGAGAGAGAGGGGGGATGTTACAATAAAGATAGAGAGGGGGATGTTACAATAAAGAGAGAGAGAGGGGGATGTTACAATAAAGAGAGAGAGAGGGGGGATGTTACAATAAAGAGAGAGGGGATGTTACAATAAAGAGAGACAGAGGGGATGTTACAATAAAGAGAGAGAGAGGGGATGTTACAATAAAGAGAGAGAGGGGATGTTACAATAAAGAGAGAGAGGGGGATGTTACAATAAAGAGAGAGAGAGGGGATGTTACAATAAAGAGAGAGAGAGGGGGGATGTTACAATAAAGAGAGAGAGAGGGGGGATGTGACAATAAAGAGAGGGAGAGGGGGGATGTTATAATGTGGTGCAGTGGTCACAGGAGTGTAGAAACAGTGCCCTCTAGTGTTGATTCTCGGAAGTAATTAAAACTGATCGGCGTCTCAGTGCTTTCTACATGAGGACTTGATATATTTTTTTACCCAGTTGTTCTGTCGGAAGCCCACTTTCTGGATAACTCATGACATTACGTGCCAAGATTCTCTAATCGGCGTCCTTTAATCAAGCCTATCACAAGACAAACAAAACAGATGTTCCTGAATGGTCTGCTGAAGGTCATTATCAGAGCCCCTTTATGGCCTACATGTCGGAAGAGGAGGGGGGGGGCTTCACTGCTATGTAAAAGGAACCCTTCTCTCCCCTTTCTCTCTGCAACAAAGAGGACATGGCCCAGAGGAAAAAAAGGACATATCATTTCAAAATGTTGGGCTGATGAACTGTTGTAACAACCCGAATATAAATGTTTCTACTTTTTCTGTAATACGTGTTTGACTGAAATATGAAAGGTACAGACCCGAGACATGTTTATAGACTATGTATTCCACCCTGGAGATGGTTTTTCATTGTTCAAGACACCTGTGAACACGTATGAGAAAATCTCCTGGTTCATATCATATGAACGTTGCCATGTTGATTCCTTACAAATCAACTGGGCGGGTCCCAATGACACAGATCAGCCCTTCGAGCATGCCCTCTGTCAGTCTCTGGCGACCCCCGGTGGGACCTTACTGATGTAACCTCAATGTGACCCCTGGTGTTACCTTATTGATGTAACCTCTATGTGACCCTGGTGGAACCTTACTGATGTAACCTCTATGTGACCCCGGTGGAACCTTACTGATGTAACCTCTATGTGACCCCTGGTGGAACCTTACTGATGTAACCTCTATGTGACCCCCGGTGGGACCTTACTGATGTAACCTCTATGTGACCCTGGTGGAACCTTACTGATGTAACCTCTATGTGACCCCGGTGGAACCTTACTGATGTAACCTCTATGTGACCCCTGGTGGAACCTTACTGATGTAACCTCTATGTGACCCCCGGTGGGACCTTACTGATGTAACCTCTATGTGACCCCTGGTGGAACCTTACTGATGTAACCTCTATGTGACCCCTGGTGGAACCTTACTGATGTAACCTCTATGTGACCCTGGTGGAACCTTACTGATGTAACCTCTATGTGACCCCTGGTGGAACATTACTGATGTAACCTCTATGTGACCCCCGGTGGAACCTTACTGATGTAACCTCTATTTGACCCCTGGTGGAACCTTAGACGTAACCTCTATGTGACCCCTGGTGGAACCTTACTGATGTAACCTCTATTTGACCCTTGGTGGAACCTTAGACGTAACCTCTATGCGACCCCTGGTGGAACCTTAGACGTAACCTCTATGCGACCCCTGGTGGAACCTTACTGATGTAACCTCTATCTGACCCTTGGTGGAACCTTAGAAGTAACCTCTATGCGACCCCTGGAGGAACCTTAGACGTAACCTCTATGTGACCCCTGGTGGAACCTTAGACGTAACCTCTATGTGACCCCTGGTGGAACCTTAGACGTAACCTCTATGCGACCCCTGGTGGAACCTTAGACGTAACCTCTATGCGACCCCTGGTGGAACCTTAGATGTAACCTCTATGCGACCCCTGGTGCAGCTATCCTTAAACCTCTGAAAACTCCAGCCATTTCCTTGCACCAAATCTCAAGTAAACACTCTAACAAATTATCTTAACCAACCATAGCCAGTCAAAAGACAGTGAAAATAGCAGTCCCAATCAAACGTAGAAATACATATTTAAAGAGAAATTAGGTTGATGTATTGATCTTTTCTGTTGTATTAATTAACACATCTAGTCATTAAATAACTAAAGATAAAGGAGCACAGATGAAAGGACCTCCCTGTCTGGAGCCAGAAAGGGGTTCAACTTGTTTTACAAACTGAGACAGAAGTCCCAGAAAGGGGTTCAACTTGTTTTACAAACTGAGACAGAAGTCCCAGAAAGGGGTTCAACTTGTTTTACAAACTGAGACAGAAGTCCCAGAAAGGGGTTCAACTTGTTTTACAAACTGAGACAGAAGTCCCAGAAAGGGGTTCAACTTGTTTTACAAACTGAGACAGAAGTCCCAGAAAGGGGTTCAACTTGTGTTACAAACTGAGACAGAAGTCCCAGAAAGGGGTTCAACTTGTTTTACAAACTGAGACAGAAGTCCCAGAAAGGGGTTCAACTTGTTTTACAAACTGAGACAGAAGTCCCAGAAAGGGGTTCAACTTGTGTTACAAACTGAGACAGAAGTCCCAGAAAGGGGTTCAACTTGTTTTACAAACTGAGACAGAAGTCCCAGAAAGGGGTTCAACTTGTTTTACAAACTGAGACAGAAGTCCCAGAAAGGGGTTCAACTTGTTTTACAAACTGAGACAGAAGTCCCAGAAAGGGGTTCAACTTGTTTTACAAACTGAGACAGAAGTCCCAGAAAGGGGTTCAACTTGTTTTACAAACTGAGACAGAAGTCCCAGAAAGGGGTTCAACTTGTTTTACAAACTGAGACAGAAGTCCCAGAAAGGGGTTCAACTTGTTTTACAAACTGAGACAGAAGTCCCAGAAAGGGGTTCAACTTGTTTTACAAACTGAGACAGAAGTCCCAGAAAGGGGTTAAACTTGTTTTACAAACTGAGACAGAAGTCCCAGAAAGTCCCAGGGGTTCAACTTGTTTTACAAACTGAGACAGAAGTCCCAGAAAGGGGTTCAACTTGTTTTACAAACTGAGACAGAAGTCCCAGAAAGGGGTTCAACTTGTTTTACAAACTGAGACAGAAGTCCCAGAAAGGGGTTCAACTTGTTTTACAAACTGAGACAGAAGTTCCAGAAATGGGTTCAACTTGTTTTACAAACTGAGATAGAAGTCCCAGAAAGGGGTTCAACTTGTTTTACAAACTGAGACAGAAGTCCCAGAAAGGGGTTCAACTTGTTTCACAAACTGAGACAGAAGTCCCAGAAAGGGGTTCAACTTGTTTTACAAACTGAGACAGAAGTCCCAGAAAGGGGTTCAACTTGTTTTACAAACTAAGACAGAAGTCCCAGAAAGGGGTTCAACTTGTTTTACAAACTGAGACAGAAGTCCCAGAAAGGGGTTCAACTTGTTTTACAAACTGAGACAGAAGTCCCAGAAAGGGGTTCAACTTGTTTTACAAACTGAGACAGAAGTCCCAGAAAGGGGTTCAACTTGTTTTACAAACTGAGACAGAAGTCCCAGAAAGGGGTTCAACTTGTTTTACAAACTAAGACAGAAGTCCCAGAAAGGGGTTCAATACCTGTAATACCTGTAATGTTGTAATACCTGTTGTAATACCTGTTGTAATACCTGTGGTAATACCTGTTGTAATACCTGTTGTAATACCTGTTGTAATACATGTTGTAATACCTGTTGTAATACCTGTTGTAATACCTGTTGTAATACCTGTTGTAATACATGTTGTAATACCTGTTGTAATACCTGTTGTAATACCTGTTGTAATACCTGTTGTAATACCTGTTGTAATACATGTTGTAATACCTGTTGTAATACCTGTTGTAATACATGTTGTAATACCTGTTGTAATACCTGTTGTAATACCTGTTGTAATACCTGTTGTAATACCTGTTGTAATACATGTTGTAATACCTGTTGTAATACCTGTTGTAATACCTGTTGTAATACCTGTTGTAATACCTGTTGTAATACATGTTGTAATACATGTTGTAATACCTGTTGTAATACCTGTTGTAATACATGTTGTAATACCTGTTGTAATACCTGTTGTAATACCTGTTGTAATACCTGTTGTAATACCTGTTGTAATACCTGTTGTAATACCTGTTGTAATACATGTTGTAATACCTGTTGTAATACCTGTTGTAATACCTGTTGTAATACCTGTTGTAATACCTGTTGTAATACCTGTTGTAATACATGTTGTAATACCTGTTGTAATACCTGTTGTAATACCTGTTGTAATACCTGTTGTAATACCTGTTGTAATACATGTTGTAATACCTGTTGTAATACATGTTGTAATACCTGTTGTAATACTGTTAATTATTGTAATACCTAATACCTGTTGTAATACCTGTTGACCTGTTGCAACTGTTGTAATACTTGTCATTCATGTTGTAATAACTGTTAATAGACAGACAGACAGACAGACAGACAGCAACAGTGGACAGACTTGTCAGACAGACAGACAGACAGACAGACAGACAACTGACAGACTGACAGACTGACAGACTGACAGACTGACAGACAGACAGACAGACAGAAAGACAGACAGACTGACAGACAGACAGACAGACAGACAGACAGACAGACAGACAGACAGACAGACAGACAGACAGACAGACAGACAGACAGACAGACAGACAGAAATACTCACGATGATGGTGGGAGTGGCGGCGACCACGCAGTAGAGGATGAGGGGAGGGATGAAGCTGCTCTCGTCCACCCCGGGGTACGGCTTCATCAGGTCAGCATCGTTGCAGAAGAACCCCTGGACGTGGATGCCGAACGTGTCGGTCAGCTCAAAGTAGTAGGCCAGCAGGATGGTCCCTGCCATTATCACCAGCTGGGGAGACAACGTCAGGGAGATATCAGGATGGAACCCTAACCTAAATACAACCTGACCTAACTCAAACACAACCTATCCGAACCTAACTCAAACACAACCTAACCTAACCTAACTCAAACACAACCTAACCCAACCTAACTCAAACACAACCTAACCTGACCTAAATACAACCTGACCTAACTCAAACACAACCTAACCTAAATACAACCCAACCTAACTCAAACACAACCTAATCTGACCTAAATACAACCTGACCTAACTCAAACACAACCTAACCTAAAGTAGTAGGCCAGTAGGATGGTGCCCACCATGATCACCACCTGAATGAACAACACGGTCACATTAGTGACGAAGGCTTTGTTTACACTGCAGGCCCTAATCCTCAAACTAATTTTGTTTTTCAAATCCGTTTTGGAATACTGACTGTCCAAACAGTAAGTTACAAGTGACCAAATCAGATTTGTGTGTGTGTTCAGACAACTATGATAGTTGTCATAGTAACAACAGGTGTGTGAGCAGTGGTGCCGGCTGATTGGTGGTGGTGCTCGTGCTTCCTGTCACTCAGAAGTTATGTAGCAAGCTAAGGTGACAAATATGCAAACATGTAAGAACACGTTTAAAGCCTCAAAATGTAACATGATCCAACTAGCTAGCTAAGTAGCCGTTTAGCTAGCCAAAGCAGTCAACTAGCTTGCTAGGTAGCCGTTCAGCTAGCCACATAGGTCAACTAGCTAGCTAGCCGATCAGCTAGCCACAGCAGTCAACTAGCTAGCTAGGTAGCCTTTCAGCTAGCCACAGCAGTCAACTAGCTAGGTAGGTAGCCGTTCAGCTAGCCACAGCAGTCAACTAGCTAGCTAGGTAGCCGTTCAGCTAGCCACAGCAGTCAACTAGCTAGGTAGGTATCTGTTCAGCTAGCCACAGCAGCCAACTAGCTAGGTAGGTAGCTGTTCAGCTAGCCACAGCAGTCAACTAGCTAGGTAGGTATCTGTTCAGCTAGCCACAGCAGTCAACTAGCTAGGTAGGTAGCTGTTCAGCTAGCCACAGCAGTCAAATATCAAATTCCATGTGCTTTTTGGCTGTTTAGAGTGCAGGAAAAATATCAGATTCTAATCAGATATGCAAAACAAATGGATTTGAGTGACTTAGAACGGCCAATGTGAACCTTAATGGATGTCTAGAAGAAACCCTAACCTTAGCTTCAACGAGCTTCAACCCGACTTTGCTATTTTGTGATTATTTTGGAGTTGATCTGTTTTGAACTGAAAAATACCTGAGAGGGGAGGGGTATGCCTCTTCAACAGCACATGGTGTGTTGACTCTATGGCAGAGTGGTAGTCTTGATCCATTGTTCACCTGTCTTGAAATACCCAATGCTCAAATTCTGACTCTTCTACCTCTCTTTTCATCTGTTATCGTGACTGTATACATTCTACCTCAGGACAACAACAACATGATGGAGCTTAAACTGTACCAGGCTATAAACAAATCAAAACACATGTTATTGGTCACATACACACATTTATCAGATGTTATTGGTCACAAACACATATCAAATCAAATCAAATTGTATTTGTCACATACACATGGTTGCAGATGTTAATGTGAGTGTAGCGAAATGCTTGTGCTTCTAGTTCCGACAATGCAGTAATAACCAACGAGTAATCTAACCTAACAATTTCACAACAACTACCTTATACAAACAAATGTAAAGGGATGAAGAATATGTATAAAGATATATGAATGAGTGATGGTACAGAACGGCATAGGCAAGATGCAGTAGATGGTATCAGGTACAGTATATACTGTAATGACCTGACTAGATCATAAATGAACAATTGTCCAGACAGAGGCTTGAGTTTGCGAATTGACGGTTCATTATTACACAGGCTACTGTTTGCAGGTAGCACACGCCAAAAGATAACAGATTCCTAGCTCCACTAGCAGTGACCTTCTCTTGGGAAGCCCAGATTCACAAGAAGAACAAAAGCTAAACCTGGTCTTAACTTCCATGCTCCACCCCCTTACGCCACTCCGCCAACCACCAGGATGCCCGGCATCAGAACATTCCAGGCATTCCCGTGATTGGCAGAAAGGTTGATTGACATTTTGTGATGAAACCGGGTACTGGTCAGTACAACACAACCACCTCCTAGCCTAACACATAACACACAGCTGTCTGTGCGGGTCGCTACAATACATTTGAGATGAGTAATGTAGGGTATGTAAACATTATATTAAGTGGCATTGTTTAAAGTGGCTAGTGATACATGTATTGCAGGTGTTATTGCAGGTGTAGTGAAATGCTTGTGTTCCTAGCTCCACTAGTGGAGTAATATCTAACAATTCACAACAATACACACAAATAAAACTCTCTCGCCCACTATCAGAAATTTAAGTTAAATCCCTGTTTAACAACAGAGAGAGAGATGTTACGGTAAGGTAAAGTCAAAAGGTTTGTTACTATTTTGTGATGAAACTAAAGACGGTAGAACATGTGTCTGGTCTCCCCCTCTGAGACATGAAGCAGTGTGTCTGGTCTCTCTCTCTGAGACATGAAGCCATGTGTCTGGTCTCTCTCTCTGAGACATGAAGCCGTGTGTCTGCTCTCTCTGATACATGAAGCTGTGTGTCTGGTCTCTCTGAGACATGAAGCCATGTGTCTGGTCTCTCTCTCTGAGACATGAAGCCGTGTGTCTGCTCTCTCTGAGACATGAAGCCATGTGTCTGGTCTCTCTCTCTGAGACATGAAGCCGTGTGTCTGGTCTCTCCCTCTGAGACATGAAGCCATGTGTCTGGTCTCTCTCTCTGAGACATGAAGCCATGTGTCTGGTCTCTCTCTCTGAGACATGAAGCCGTGTGTCTGGTCTCTCCCTCTGAGACATGAAGCCATGTGTCTGGTCTCTCTCTGAGACATGTGTGTCTGGCTCTGAGACATGAAGCCATGTGTCTGGTCTCTCCTCTGAGACATGAAGCCATGTGTGTGTCTCTCTCTGAGACATGAAGCCGTGTGTCTGGTCTCTCCTCTGAGACATGAAGCCATGTGTCTGGTCTCTCTCTCTGAGACATGAAGCTCTGAGACATGTGTCTGGTCTCTCTCTCTGAGACATGAAGCCATGTGTCTGGTCTCTCTCTCTGAGACATGAAGCCGTGTGTCTGTCTCTCTCTCTGAGACATCTGGTCTCTCTCTCTGAGACATGAAGCCATGTGTCTGGTCTCTCTCTCTGAGACATGAAGCCGTGTGTCTGCTCTCTCTGAGACATGAAGCAGTGTGTCTGGTCTCTCTCTGAGACATGAAGCCATGTGTCTGGTCTCTCTCTCTGAGACATGAAGCCATGTGTCTGGTCTCTCTCTCTGAGACATGAAGCCATGTGTCTGGTCTCTCTCTCTGAGACATGAAGCCATGTGTCTGGTCTCTCTCTCTGAGACATGAAGCCATGTGTCTGGTCTCTCTCTGAGACATGAAGCCATGTGTCTGGTCTCTCTCTCTGAGACATGAAGCCATGTGTCTGGTCTCTCTCTCTGAGACATGAAGCCATGTGGTCTGGACTAGTAGCCGTGTGTCTGGTCTCTGAGACATCTCTGAGACATGAAGCCATGTGTCTGGTCTCTCTCTCTGAGACATGAAGCCATGTGTCTGATCTCTCTCTCTGAGACATGAAGCCATGTGTCTGGTCTCTCCCTCTGAGACATGAAGCCTTTGTAGTTGTTAGCCGCATGACTACTAACACATTATATAACCAAGACCAAATACTGGTTGGCTAGTAGCATTTAGACCTGGTTGGCTAGTAGCATTTAGACCTGGTTGGCTAGTAGCATTCAGACCTGGTTGGCTAGTAGCATTTAGACCTGGTTGGCTAGTAGAATTTAGACCTGGTTGGCAAATTTACCTGGTTGGCTACAGCATTTAATCAGCACATTTAGACCTGGTTTAGTAGCATTTAGACTTGGTTGGCTAGTAGCATTTAGACCTGGTTCAGCAATACCCTACAGCATTTAACCTGGTTGGCTATAGCATATTACATAAGTCAAATAAAAAACATGTTCTGATGTTTATAAAATACCTACGAAAACTCTTAGGACCAGATTCCCAGACACAGATAAAGCCTAGTCCTGGACAGACAAAGCAAACCCAATGGACATTCTCCATTTGAAGTTTTTGAGTTTTAGTCCAGGTATAGGGTAAATCGCCCTTAGTTACAAGAGAACCGGCCTTAGTTACAAGAGAGGAGCTTCCGTTCCATTGACCTTGATGGAGTAAGGAAGGAGACAGACAGTCTAATCAAATACCTACACTTTAATCAGCACTATGATATTACAGACAGTCTAATCAAATACCTACACTTTAATATTACAGTCAGTCTAATCAGCATCAGTGATCAATACGGACAGCGGGTCCTGTCAAACAACGAACAAACAAGGCAATCGTAACATGTCATCCCCCATGAATGAGGCATCACTCACCCAGTGGTGTCTGAGATATCGCGTGACGTACACATGAACAAATGTAAAGAGACAGATTCTTAGTCCCCTTCTCAATTTCATAGTGGGGGACCATAAAACATACTGCTGTAGTAAGTTACATAAGTTACTTAAGTTGCCATTTCTAAATGAAAACATACTGTGCCACAGTGAACGTGGCTATTTCCACCGGTTTTGGGAAGCGATTGGATTGTTCAAATGAAGATAAATAGAGCCAAGCGACTGAGGACCACAGCGGCTGTCTTGGAACATAGCCCAGTCACTAACCCAGTGACTCTGACAGCCCCCAGGTAATTCCCGCTATTACTACATGAGTTTTGTGTATTGACTGCTGGAAATTTTCTCAATTCTAGGGGTGCTAAAATCAGACTCTAAACTCTCCGGCAGACTTTAAAACCAGCCTGAGGCTAATGGAGCTAACGGAGCGAACGGGGATAACGGAGCTAACAGGGCTAACGGAGCTAACAGGGATAACGGAGCTAACAGGGATAACGGAGATAACAGGGATAACGGAGCTAACAGGGATAACGGAGCTAACAGGGATAACGGAGCTAACGGGGCTAATGCGGCTAACGGAGCTAAAGGGACTAACAGGGCTAATGGGGCTAACGGAGCTAATGGGGCTAACGGGGCTAACGAGACTAACGGAGCCAACGGGACAAACGGAGCTAACGGAGCTGATGGGGATAACGGAGCTAACAGGGATAACGGAGCTAACAGGGATAACAGAGCCAATGGGACTAACGGGGCTAATGGGGCTAACGGAGCTAATGGGTCTAACGGAGCTAATGGGGCTAACGGGGCTAACGGAGCTAATGGGTCTAACGGAGCTAATGGGGCTAACTGGGCTAATGGGGCTAACAGAGCTAATGGGGCTAACGGAGCTAATGGGTCTAACGGAGCTAATGGGGCTAACGGAGATAATGGGGCTAAAGGAGCTAATGGGGCTAACGGAGCTAATGGGGCTAACGGAGTTAATGGGGCTAACGGAGTTAATGGGGCTAACGGGGCTAACGGAGCTAATGGGGCTAACGGAGCTAATGGGCTATGAATGTACAAAGTATTATCCCCAAGATGGGCATGTTTCAGTGTGCTCTGGTTAAAATCTCTGTTGATGACAATTCCATTGCATGATTATAATGTTTACAGACGTAATACGCCAAAGAAGGTGAAAAATAACTTTAAGGCTTCTCTAGTCATGTGACCTGGTTAACCCACTAGACAGGACACCATCTCAGCTGCTTCTCTAGTCATGTGACCTGGTTAACCCACTAGACAGGACACCATCTCAGCTGCTTCTCTAGTCATGATGACCTGGTTAACCCACTAGACAGGACACCATCTCAGCTGCTTCTCTAGTCATGATGACCTGGTTAACTCACTAGACAGGACACCATCTCAGCTGCTTCTCTAGTCATGATGACCTGGTTAACCCACTAGACAGGACACCATCTCAGCTGCTTCTCTAGTCATGATGACCTGGTTAACCCACTAGACAGGACACCATCTCAGCTGCTTCTCTAGTCATGATGACCTGGTTAACTCACTAGACAGGACACCATCTCAGCTGCTTCTCTAGTCATGATGACCTGGTTAACCCACTAGACAGGACACCATCTCAGCTGCTTCTCTAGTCATGATGACCTGGTTAACCCACTAGACAGGACACCATCTCAGCTGCTTCTCTAGTCATGATGACCTGGTTAACCCACTAGACAGGACACCATCTCAGCTGCTTCTCTAGTCATGATGACCTGGTTAACCCACTAGACAGGACACCATCTCAGCTGCTTCTCTAGTCATGATGACCTGGTTAACCCACTAGACAGGACACCATCTCAGCTGCTTCTCTAGTCATGATGACCTGGTTAACCCACTAGACAGGACACCATCTCAGCTGCTTCTCTAGTCATGATGACCTGGTTAACCCACTAGACAGGACACCATCTCAGCTGCTTCTCTAGTCATGATGACCTGGTTAACCCACTAGACAGGACACCATCTCAGCTGCTTCTCTAGTCATGATGACCTGGTTAACCCACTAGACAGGACACCATCTCAGCTGCTTCTCTAGTCATGATGACCTGGTTAACCCACTAGACAGGACACCATCTCAGCTGCTTCTCTAGTCATGATGACCTGGTTAACCCACTAGACAGGACACCATCTCAGCTGCTTCTCTAGTCATGATGACCTGGTTAACCCACTAGACAGGACACCATCTCAGCTGCTTCTCTAGTCATGATGACCTGGTTAACCCACTAGACAGGACACCATCTCAGCTGCTTCTCTAGTCATGATGACCTGGTTAACCCACTAGACAGGACACCATCTCAGCTGCTTCTCTAGTCATGATGACCTGGTTAACCCACTAGACAGGACACCATCTCAGCTGCTTCTCTAGTCATGATGACCTGGTTAACCCACTAGACAGGACACCATCTCAGCTGCTTCTCTAGTCATGATGACCTGGTTAACCCACTAGACAGGACACCATCTCAGCTGCTTCTCTAGTCATGATGACCTGGTTAACCCACTAGACAGGACACCATCTCAGCTGCTTCTCTAGTCATGATGACCTGGTTAACCCACTAGACAGGACACCATCTCAGCTGCTTCTCTAGTCATGATGACCTGGTTAACCCACTAGACAGGACACCATCTCAGCTGCTTCTCTAGTCATGATGACCTGGTTAACCCACTAGACAGGACACCATCTCAGCTGCTTCTCTAGTCATGATGACCTGGTTAACCCACTAGACAGGACACCATCTCAGCTGCTTCTCTAGTCATGATGACCTGGTTAACCCACTAGACAGGACACCATCTCAGCTGCTTCTCTAGTCATGATGACCTGGTTAACCCACTAGACAGGACACCATCTCAGCTGCTTCTCTAGTCATGATGACCTGGTTAACTCACTAGACAGGACACCATCTCAGCTGCTTCTCTAGTCATGATGACCTGGTTAACCCACTAGACAGGACACCATCTCAGCTGCTTCTCTAGTCATGATGACCTGGTTAACCCACTAGACAGGACACCATCTCAGCTGCTTCTCTAGTCATGATGACCTGGTTAACCCACTAGACAGGACACCATCTCAGCTGCTTCTCTAGTCATGATGACCTGGTTAACCCACTAGACAGGACACCATCTCAGCTGCTTCTCTAGTCATGATGACCTGGTTAACCCACTAGACAGGACACCATCTCAGCTGCTTCTCTAGTCATGATGACCTGGTTAACCCACTAGACAGGACACCATCTCAGCTGCTTCTCTAGTCATGATGACCTGGTTAACCCACTAGACAGGACACCATCTCAGCTGCTTCTCTAGTCATGATGACCTGGTTAACCCACTAGACAGGACACCATCTCAGCTGCTTCTCTAGTCATGATGACCTGGTTAACCAACTAGACAGGACACCATCTCAGCTGCTTCTCTAGTCATGTGACCTGGTTAACCCACTAGACAGGACACCATCTCAGCTGCTTCTCTAGTCATGATGACCTGGTTAACTCACTAGACAGGACACCATCTCAGCTGCTTCTCTAGTCATGATGACCTGGTTAACCCACTAGACAGGACACCATCTCAGCTGCTTCTCTAGTCATGATGACCTGGTTAACCCACTAGACAGGACACCATCTCAGCTGCTTCTCTAGTCATGATGACCTGGTTAACCCACTAGACAGGACACCATCTCAGCTGCTTCTCTAGTCATGATGACCTGGTTAACTCACTAGACAGGACACCATCTCAGCTGCTTCTCTAGTCATGATGACCTGGTTAACCCACTAGACAGGACACCATCTCAGCTGCTTCTCTAGTCATGATGACCTGGTTAACAAACTAGACAGGACACCATCTCAGCTGCTTCTCTAGTCATGATGACCTGGTTAACCCACTAGACGGGACACCATCTCAGCTGCTTCTCTAGTCATGATGACCTGGTTAACTCACTAGACAGGACACCATCTCAGCTGCTTCTCTAGTCATGATGACCTGGTTAACTCACTAGACAGGACACCATCTCAGCTGCTTCTCTAGTCATGATGACCTGGTTAACCCACTAGACAGGACACCATCTCAGCTGCTTCTCTAGTCATGATGACCTGGTTAACTCACTAGACAGGACACAGCACTGCCCTTCATATTGATCTGTCGAAAGCATTCGATACTGTTGATCATGCACTCCGGCAACGGAAGCCACGCGAAATTGGTCTAGACCAAACTCTGCCGATGAATTTCAGTGTCATTTTCTTAACATAACTAAATGAGTCCCACAAACCTCAATACTAAGTGCTTTTCTGTTCACTCTTTACATTCATGTTTGTTTGTCCCTGAATAATAAAAACTGGGGCTTACATCTCTAAGCAGATGACAGCTATTTATTTCCGTGCCCCCTCAGTGCAGCAGGTCATTCACCACCACCTGCTTGGTTTTAATTCAATTCACGAATAGCTCACTGATCTTAAATTACTGCTAAATACTGATAAAACCCAAGTTGATGTTTTTCTCTCCGGGTCTCGGGGGAAGGTTGTTCAAGCATCACTCCTCCCAGTAATTGACTGACGACTCAATCTACATGAACACAGCAGTCTCTGTGTTAAAACCTCTAGATTCAGTCCACCACTCAGTCTCTGTGTTAAAACCTCTATATTCAGTCCACCACTCAGTCTCTGTGTTAAAACCTCTAGATTCAGTCCACCATCTCAGCTGCTTCTCTAGTCTCTGTGTTTAAACCTCTAGATTCAACCCTCAGCCTCTGTGTTAAAACCTGGTAGATTCAGTCCACTCAGCCTCTGTGTTTAAACCTCTAGATTCAGTCCACCACTCAGCTCTGTCTCTCTGACCTGTGTTAAAACCTCTAGATTCAGTCCACCACTCAGCCTCTGTGTTAAAACCTCTAGATTCAGTCCACCACTCAGTCTCTGTGTTAAAACCTCTAGATTCAGTCCACCACTCAGCCTCTGTGTTTAAACTTCTAGATTCAGTCCACCACTCAGCCTCTGTGTTAAAACCTCTAGATTCAGTCCACCACTCAGCCTCTGTGTTTAAACCTCTAGATTCAGTCCACCACTCGGTCTCTGTGTTGAAACCTCTAGATTCAGTCCACCACTCAGTCTCTGTGTTTAAACCTCTAGATTCCATCCACCACTCAGCCTCTGTGTTTAAACCTCTAGATTCAGTCCACCACTCAGCCTCTGTGTTAAAACCTCTAGATTCAGTCCACCACTCAGCCTCTGTGTTTAAACCTCTAGATTCAGTCCACCACTCAGTCTCTGTGTTTAAATCTCTAGATTCAGTCCACCACTCAGTCTCTGTGTTTAAACCTCTAGATTCAGTCCACCACTCAGTCTCTGTGTTTAAACCTCTAGATTCAGTCCACCACTCAGCCATGCGTTGTATAACTGGTGATCATTTCTGTCCCTTATAGTTTTTTATTTTTACCTCTATTTAACTAGAGAAAATTCTTATTTTCAATGACGGCCGAGGAACAGTTCAGGGGCAGAACGACAGATTTGTACCTTGTCAGCTCGGGGATTCAATCTTGCAACCTTTCAGTTACTAGTCCAACGCTCTAACCACTAGGCTACCCTGCCGCCCCAATAAAGTTCTCTTGGTTGGGGAGTCTCTGACTACTAGAAGGAACCAACATTGTCTCTTATATAGTTCTGTTGGTTGGGGAGTCTCTGACTACGAGAAGGAACCAACATTGTCTCTTATATAGTTCTGTTGGTTGGGGAGTCTCTGACTACTAGAAGGAACCAACATTGGCTATTATTTGTATATAAAGGACTTCTCCAGAAACTCTCATAATACCCTAATACCATAATACGCCTCTGAGTTAAAATCTCTAGACTGGTTAGTTCTAGAAGATCCACGGGTCTCCTCTGAGTTAAAATCTCTAGACTGGTTAGTTCTAGAAGTTCCACGGGTCTCCGCTGAGTTAAAATCTCTAGACTGGTTAGTACTAGAAGTTCCACGGGTCTCCTCTGAGTTAAAATCTCTAGACTGGATAGTTCTAGAAGTTCCACGGGTCTCCTCTGAGTTAAAATCTCTAGACTGGTTAGTTCTAGAAGTTCCTCTGAGTTAAGGAAGACTGCTTTCAATTCATATGCCCCTCAGTCTTGCGATGACCTATAGGTCACTATAAAACACATTATTTGGTCCCAGAATTTAGGGCTCTGCTAAAATAAAATGTAACCAATTAAAACTCAACTTCTTTTGTTGATTGTATATATTAGATGCCATTTTAAACGGAATGTAATTTATTTGAAATGTTGTAACTGTAATTTTGTAGTGAACACCCGCTTAAATGTCTCGCTCACATTGCTTGAAATGATGTTCACAGGACACCATTGGAAATGAGACCCTGGTTTCATTAGGTTCCCAGTGAACTGATGTTCACAGGACACCATTGGAAATGAGACCCTGGTCTCATTAGGTTCCCTGTGAACTGATGTTCACAGAACACCATTGGAAATGAGACCCTGGTCTCATTAGGTTCCCCTGGTTAAATAAAGATAAATCAAAAATAAACATGTGGTAGAATCGAGACCATTCTGTGCTTCCAAATTTGTGGCAACAGTTTAGGGAAGGCCCTTTCCTGTTTCAGCATGACAATGACCCCGTGCAGCGAGGTCAATACAGAAAACGTTTGTCGAGATGGTTAGCCCGCACAGAGCCCTGACCTGCCTGATGGTGAAGCATGATTCATCACTCCAGAGAACATCACTTTAGCCAATGCTTGGCATTGCGCATGGTGATCTTCGGCTTGTGTGCGGCTACTCGGCCATGGAAACCCATTTCAAACCCATTTCATGAAGCTTCCGACAAAAAGTTATTGTGCTGACGTTGCTTCTAGAGGCAGGAACTTGGTAATGAGTGTTGTAACAGGCGATTTTTACGAGATTCAGCACTCGGCGGTCCCATTCTGTGAGCTTGTGTGGCTTAACGGACGACCGTTGTTGTTCCTAGAGGTTTTCACTTCAAAATAAGAGCATTGGCAGTTGACCGGGGAAGCTCTAGCAAGGCAGACATTTGATGAACTGACTTGCTAGAAAGGTGACGGTGCCACATTGAAAGTCACTGAGCTCTTTAGTATGGGCTATTCCACTGCCAATGTTTGTCTATGGAGATCGCATGGCTCTGTGCTCGATTGTATAAACCTGTCAGCAACCGGTGTGGCTGAAATAGCCCAATCCACATACTTTTGAATATGTAGTGTACAGGAATATCAGCCAATAAAAATGTATTCATTAGGCCCGCCCTTCACCTTCAGATGATCCCACAGGTGAAGAAGCTGGATGTGGAGGTCCTGGGCTGGTGTGGTTACATGTGGTCTCCGGGTTGAGAGGCAGGTTGGACTTATTGCCAAATTCTCTAAAACTATGTTGGAGGCGGCTTATGGTAGAGAAATTAACAAATTCTCTGCCAACATTTCTGGTGGACAATCCTGCAGTCAACATGCCAATTGACAACTCCCTCAAAACTTGAGACATCTGTGGCATTGTGTTGTGTGTAAAAACTGCACATTTTAAAGTGGCCTTTTATTGTGGGATATTTTATGTAAAACAAAATGTAAAACATTTTTTTTTTTGAGAAATAAGCATCTTCTGTATGGAACATTTCTGGGATCTTTCTTTTACAGCTCATTAAACACCGGACCCTTTACATATTGAGTTGATATTTTTGTTCAGCGTAGTGGAGTACCTCTGCCATTTCAGATTCAGTCCAATACTTTAATTACAGCCCATCTGAATCCCGCTGTACGACAACTAGATTCAATTCAATCTCATTTTTCAAGTTACACCTCTATTCCACAAGGTCATTAGTCGTTAATATCGCTAATGTCCACTCTGTCATCAGCACAGGACTGGGTGACAGGAGATGGTGACATAGTATGAGAGGAACTCTAGAAGTGACAGTTTTGTGGCCCAGCATCCAGAACCAAGGTGACTGCAAAGGTTACTCAGTCTAGGGTCCAGTCCCCAACGGACCCTCTGATAGGCTAGGTGAAAACATATTGCTTATATTAATCAAACCCAATCAGATCTCCACAAGTGCATAGGGTCTAGGGGTCCATTCGGGATTGGACCAATGACTGCAGATATTTCCACGGAAGTGTAATGGGCATTTTGTTACCTAGACTTGCATTGCAAGACCTATAAAATCACGTTGTTGTCATGCCTCCTTTGTTTGTCCGTCCGGGTAGTTGTTGCTAGTTTCAAGTGTGGCCGACAGTCTGTGATTTATATGTATTGAAATTGAAAGTGGATTACGCTGGTAAAGTCAAACATCACAACACGCTCTAAACCTCTCTGGTGACAAACACACTCCATTCGTCCACATGGCTTCTGGAATTGCTAACACCCGGAAAAAAAATGTGAAGATGGCCCATTATTTTGTTTTGTAAGGACCCAAAAGACAGAGGCAGTAGGCCACTTTGTAGGCTAAATCAACGGAGCTGCTAGCTAGCTAACTTTACACCCTGTTTAGCTAAATGAATGAAATGTCATCAGCTAGCTAACTTCCTATTAGCTAGCTATCTTGATATAATCATTGTAAATTAAAGACACAGTCTCCAAATGTATTTGTAGATAACAGCCATGGAAGAGGGTAACATTGCAGCTCCAGCTGTCAGCAGAGGAAGAGCTACTGGACCTTGAAGGTCACTTTGTGGGAGGACATTAAGAAAAGATTCTCCAGTTCCAGTCCCTAGAGGGGAAAACTACGAGGATAGAGAGATAATAGCGACATAATATTCTGTGCCATTTAATTAGACTATAATGAAGGCTGTCCTCAGCTATGGAAAGCTTGTTTGCGGATGAAGAGAGAGGTCCCAATGAATCTCCCGAAGAGACTATTGTAAGGGTTTTCCTCCTCCTCTTTGTCTGAGGAGGAGAAGCGAGAAGGATCGGAGGACCAATGCGCAGCGTGGTAAGTGTCCATGGTTGTTTATTTAGAAAACATAAACTGAACACTAAGAATACAAAAACAATAAACGTGAACAAACCGAAACAGTACCGTGTGGCGATAAACACAGACACGGAAACACCCACAAAACAACAGTGAAACCCAGGCTACCTAAATGTGATTCTCAATCAGAGACAACTAATGACACCTGCCTCTGATTGAGAACCATACGAGGCAAGAACACAGAAAACCAACCTGGAAACACAAAACATAGAATGCCCACCCAACTCACGTCATGACCAACTAAAACAAAGAAATAACACAAGAACTAGGGTCAGAACATGACAACTATGGGTCTATCCAATATGGCAAGTATTATATGTGTTGGCCTACCTACGTTAGCAAATGTTGTTGACAAAAAATACAGTTAAAACAACACATGTATAACCTTTTAAAATGGGAGCAGGTCAACCCTGCAGGAGGCCTGCTGAGTAACACACCCGATTCAACTTATCAAACCTAGCATGTGATTGGCTGGGCTGGGATAGAAGTCAGCCAATGGAGGGTTTTTGGATTGTTCACCTGAAATTATGCTTCATTAATAATCGTCTATTTGTTACTAATTCATTTTCTAAGTGTTGTTTTAAACAGATGTCAAATCTTTACATACCAGTTAGCTTATTTGTACATGTTGAACTAGCGCCTATGTCGATGAATCACACATCACAATGCTGCAATAAACAGGGG
Source organism: Oncorhynchus masou masou (assembly GCF_036934945.1). Lineage (NCBI taxonomy): Eukaryota > Metazoa > Chordata > Actinopteri > Salmoniformes > Salmonidae > Oncorhynchus > Oncorhynchus masou. The sequence continues at coordinate 3,365,215 of NC_088222.1, read as the reverse complement.
AAGGGGTGGTTCTGTCTGTAACGCGTCTGTGTTTCTGTGTCGGTTTCTCAAATTAACATTTCCTTTTTTATTGTCTGGTTGTAAAGATCTCCAGTCTGTTTCATTGGATTGTCAGCCTATCATATGGTCTGTTTCATTGGATTGTCAGCCTATCATATGGTCTGTTTCATTGGATTGTCAGCCTATCATATGGTCTGTTTCATTGGATTGTCAGCCTATCATATGGTCTGTTTCATTGGATTGTCAGCCTATCATATGGCCTGTTTCATTGGATTGTCAGCCTATCATATGGCCTGTTTCATTGGATTGTCAGCCTATCATATGGTCTGTTTCATTGGATTGTCAGCCTATCATATGGCCTGTTTCATTGGATTGAAGGCCTATCATATGGCCTGTTTCATTGGATTGAAGGCCTATCATATGGCCTGTTCCAGCATGACACATGCATCGCCAGTGGAACCATACAATAGACCCACAGTTACCATGGCATTACTGACCTTATGGGCCCATACAATAGACTAACTGTTTACCATGGCATTACTGACCTTATGGGCCCATACAATAGACCCACAGTTACCATGGCATTACTGACCTTATGGGCCCATACAATAGACCCACAGTTACCATGGCATTACTGACCTTATGGGCCCATACAATAGACCCACAGTTGCCATGGCATTACTGACCTTATGGGCCCATACAATAGACCCACAGTTACCATGGCATTACTGACCTTATGGGCCCATACAATAGACCCACAGTTACCATGGCATTACTGACCTTATGGGCCCATACAATAGACCCACAGTTACCATGGCATTACTGACCTTATGGGCCCATACAATAGACTAACTGTTTACCATGGCATTACTGACCTTATGGGCCCATACAATAGACTAACTGTTTACCATGGCATTACTGACCTTATGGGCCCATACAATAGACTAACTGTTTACCATGGCATTACTGACCTTATGGGCCCATACAATAGACCCACAGTTACCATGGCATTACTGACCTTATGGGCCCATACAATAGACCCACAGTTACCATGGCATTACTGACCTTATGGGCCCATACAATAGACCCACAGTTACCATGGCATTACTGACCTTATGGGCCCATACAATGCACCCCTTTGTCATCTGAAGTAGAGAAGAGCTCATCTCACACCGTATACGTGTTGAGTTAAATGTTCTCAATTGAAATATACCAGATTTTGTAAAAAAACATGTACTTTTTCCTCCCTGACATCCCAAAAGTACTCGATATATTTTGAATCCAATTCACACACCTGTCAATACAACGTGTTGTCAACCCTACAGCCTCTGGTCTGGAAGACTCACTAAACACAAACACTGCATTTGTAAATGTCTGTGTGGGAGTGTGCCCCCTGTCTGTCAGTAAATTTAAAAAACAAGACAGTTGTGCCACCTGGTTTTCCTAAAATATCAGGAATTTGATGTATAGTATTTACTTTTACTTTACTGAAGCATGACAATTGAGTACTAAGTACATTTTAAACCAATTTATTTTTTACAACTTTTACTCAATATGTATTTTACTGGATGACTTTCACTTTTACTTGAATCATTTTCTACAAAGACGTCTTTACAATGGAGACCTTTTTCTACCACTGGCATAGCCTGCTGGCCACAAGATGCTGAACGCCACAATCACAGCCTGCTGGTCAATGGTCCAATCCACAGGAGGTTGGTGACACCTTAATTAGGGGAGGATGGGGCTCGTGGTAATGACTGGAGCGGAATCTGTGGAATGGTATCAAACACATGAAACACATTGGTTTCCATGGTTTCCAGGTGTATGATGCCATTCCATCTGCTCCGTTCCGGACATTATTATGAGCCCAATCCTCCCCTCAGCGGCCTCCTGTGATCCAATCTGACATGTCAATCATTTCCGTTTTAATAATAACAGAAATACTCATCATAACAACTTGACATAATTAATCGTTAGGCAAATGGTTTCGATATGTTAATGTTCTGTTACTGGTTAAACCTGAGGTCATATCAGACTATGAGCTGGGGAAGCTCAAATCTGAACCTTGACTTTATTTTCACTGCTGATTTAAAGTCAGGGACTGATTTAGAAACTGGTGAGTGCAATTAACTATTAGGTACAAAATGTATCATATGGAGCTTATTCAGATGCAGCTCCTCTCTCTACCAGCAGAGGTCAGTGTTTAAACATATACAGTGTCATCCTCTCCATGAGCAGGGGTCAGAGTTTAAACATACAGTTTCACGAGTTCCTCTCTCGCTAACAGCAGGGGTAAGTGTTTAAGCATAAACAGTTTAACCAATTCCCATCTACCAGCAGAGGTCAGTGTTTAGCCATAAACAGTTTCACTAGTCAAATCATAACAACTAAATTAACATCTCTGCAGACAAACAAGCATGACTGACTACAGAATACTACAGTCTAGGATGGCTGACTATAGAATACTACAGTCTAGGATGGATGACTATATAATACTACAGTCTAGGATGGCTGACTATAGAATACTACAGTCTAGGATGGATGACTATATAATACTACAGTCTAGGATGGCTGACTATAGAATACTACAGTCTAGGATGGATGACTATATAATACTACAGTCTAGGATGGCTGACTATAGAATACTACAGTCTAGGATGGCTGACTATAGAATACTACAGTCTAGGATGGATGACTACAGAATACTACAGTCTAGGGGGGATGACTATATAATACTACAGTCTAGGATGGCTGACTATATAATACTACAGTCTAGGATGGCTGACTACAGAATACTACAGTCTAGGGGGGATGACTATATAATACTACAGTCTAGGATGGCTGACTATATAATACTACAGTCTAGGATGGCTGACTACAGAATACTACAGTCTAGGGGGATGACTATATAATACTACAGTCTAGGATGGCTGACTACAGAATACTACAGTCTAGGGGGATGACTATAGAATACTACAGTCTAGGATGGATGACTATATAATACTACAGTCTAGGATGGCTGACTACAGAATACTACAGTCTAGGGGGATGACTACAGAATACTACAGTCTAGGGGGATGACTATAGAATACTACAGTCTAGGATGGCTGACTATATAATACTACAGTCTAGGGGGGATGACTATATAATACTATAGTATAGGATGGCTGACTATATAATACTACAGTCTAGGATGGATGACTATATAATACTACAGTCTAGGATGGCTGACTATAGAATACTACAGTCTAGGATGGCTGACTATAGAATACTACAGTCTAGGATGGATGACTATATAATACTACAGTCTAGGATGGCTGACTATATAATACTACAGTCTAGGATGGCTGACTATATAATACTACAGTCTAGGATGGCTGACTACAGAATACTACAGTCTAGGGGGGATGACTATATAATACTACAGTCTAGGATGGCTGACTATATAATACTACAGTCTAGGATGGCTGACTACAGAATACTACAGTCTAGGGGGGATGACTATATAATACTACAGTCTAGGATGGCTGACTACAGAATACTACAGTCTAGGGGGGATGACTATAGAATACTACAGTCTAGGATGGATGACTATATAATACTACAGTCTAGGATGGATGACTATATAATACTATAGTATAGGATGGCTGACTATATAATACTACAGTCTAGGATGGCTGACTACAGAATACTACAGTCTAGGGGGGATGACTATATAATACTACAGTCTAGGATGGCTGACTATATAATACTACAGTCTAGGATGGATGACTATATAATACTACAGTCTAGGATGGCTGACTATAGAATACTACAGTCTAGGATGGATGACTATATAATACTACAGTCTAGGATGGCTGACTACAGAATACTACAGTCTAGGGGGGATGACTATATAATACTACAGTCTAGGATGGCTGACTATATAATACTACAGTCTAGGATGGCTGACTACAGAATACTACAGTCTAGGGGGGATGACTATATAATACTACAGTCTAGGATGGCTGACTATATAATACTACAGTCTAGGATGGCTGACTACAGAATACTACAGTCTAGGGGGGATGACTATATAATACTACAGTCTAGGATGGCTGACTACAGAATACTACAGTCTAGGGGGGATGACTATAGAATACTACAGTCTAGGATGGATGACTATATAATACTACAGTCTAGGATGGCTGACTACAGAATACTACAGTCTAGGGGGGATGACTACAGAATACTACAGTCTAGGGGGGATGACTATAGAATACTACAGTCTAGGATGGCTGACTATATAATACTACAGTCTAGGGGGGATGACTATATAATACTATAGTATAGGATGGCTGACTATATAATACTACAGTCTAGGATGGATGACTATATAATACTACAGTCTAGGATGGCTGACTATAGAATACTACAGTCTAGGATGGCTGACTATAGAATACTACAGTCTAGGATGGATGACTATATAATACTACAGTCTAGGATGGCTGACTATATAATACTACAGTCTAGGATGGCTGACTATATAATACTACAGTCTAGGATGGCTGACTATATAATACTACAGTCTAGGATGGCTGACTACAGAATACTACAGTCTAGGGGGGATGACTATATAATACTACAGTCTAGGATGGCTGACTATATAATACTACAGTCTAGGATGGCTGACTACAGAATACTACAGTCTAGGGGGGATGACTATATAATACTACAGTCTAGGATGGCTGACTACAGAATACTACAGTCTAGGGGGGATGACTATAGAATACTACAGTCTAGGATGGATGACTATATAATACTACAGTCTAGGATGGCTGACTACAGAATACTACAGTCTAGGGGGGATGACTACAGAATACTACAGTCTAGGGGGATGACTATAGAATACTACAGTCTAGGATGGCTGACTATATAATACTACAGTCTAGGGGGATGACTATATAATACTATAGTATAGGATGGCTGACTATATAATACTACAGTCTAGGATGGATGACTATATAATACTACAGTCTAGGATGGCTGACTATAGAATACTACAGTCTAGGATGGCTGACTATAGAATACTACAGTCTAGGATGGATGACTATATAATACTACAGTCTAGGATGGCTGACTATATAATACTACAGTCTAGGATGGCTGACTATAGAATACTACAGTCTAAGGGGGATGACTATAGAATACTACAGTCTAGGATGGCTGACTATAGAATACTACAGTCTAGGATGGCTGACTATAGAATACTACAGTCTAGGATGGCTGACTATATAATACTACAGTCTAGGATGGCTGACTATAGAATACTACAGTCTAGGATGGCTGACTACAGAATACTACAGTCTAGGATGGCTGACTATATAATACTACAGTCTAGGATAGCTGACTATATAATACTACAGTCTAGGATGGCTGACTATATAATACTACAGTCTAGGATGGATGACTATATAATACTACAGTCTAGGATGGCTGACTACAGAATACTACAGTCTAGGGGGGATGACTATATAATACTACAGTCTAGGATGGCTGACTATATAATACTACAGTCTAGGATGGCTGACTATATAATACTACAGTCTAGGATGGCTGACTATAGAATACTACAGTCTAGGATGGATGACTATATAATACTACAGTCTAGGATGGCTGACTATATAATACTACAGTCTAGGATGGCTGACTATAGAATACTACAGTCTAGGGGGGATGACTATAGAATACTACAGTCTAGGATGGCTGACTATAGAATACTACAGTCTAGGATGGCTGACTATAGAATACTACAGTCTAGGATGGCTGACTATATAATACTACAGTCTAGGATGGCTGACTATAGAATACTACAGTCTAGGATGGCTGACTATATAATACTACAGTCTAGGATGGCTGACTACAGAATACTACAGTCTAGGATGGCTGACTATATAATACTACAGTCTAGGATGGCTGACTATAGAATACTACAGTCTAGGGGGGATGACTATAGAATACTACAGTCTAGGATGGCTAACTATAGAATACTACAGTCTAGGATGGCTAACTATATAATACTACAGTCTAGGATGGCTGACTATAGAATACTACAGTCTAGGGGGGATGACTATAGAATACTACAGTCTAGGATGGCTGACTACAGAATACTACAGTCTAGGATGGCTGACTATAGAATACTACAGTCTAGGATGGATGACTATATAATACTACAGTCTAGGATAGCTGACTACAGAATACTACAGTCTAGGATGGCTGACTACAGAATACTACAGTCTAGGATGGCTGACTATAGAATACTACAGTCTAGGGGGGATGACTATAGAATACTACAGTCTAGGTTAGCTGACTATATAATACTACAGTCTAGGATGGCTGACTATATAATACTACAGTCTAGGATGGCTGACTACAGAATACTACAGTCTAGGATGGATGACTATATAATACTACAGTCTAGGATGGCTGACTACAGAATACTACAGTCTAGGATGGCTGACTATAGAATACTACAGTCTAGGATGGATGACTATATAATACTACAGTCTAGGATGGCTGACTATAGAATACTACAGTCTAGGATGGATGACGATATAATACTACAGTCTAGGATGGCTGACTATAGAATACTACAGTCTAGGATGGCTGACTATAGAATACTACAGTCTAGGATGGATGACTACAGAATACTACAGTCTAGGATGGCTGACTATATAATACTACAGTCTAGGATGGATGACTATATAATACTACAGTCTAGGATGGCTGACTATAGAATACTACAGTCTAGGATGGATGACTATATAATACTACAGTCTAGGATGGCTGACTACAGAATACTACAGTCTAGGATGGATGACTATATAATACTACAGTCTAGGATGGCTGACTATAGAATACTACAGTCTAGGATGGATGACTATATAATACTACATTCTAGGATGGCTGACTATAGAATACTACAGTCTAGGATGGATGACTATATAATACTACAGTCTAGGATGGCTGACTACAGAATACTACAGTCTAGGGGGGATGACTATATAATACTACAGTCTAGGATGGCTGACTATATAATACTACAGTCTAGGATGGATGACTATATAATACTACAGTCTAGGATGGCTGACTATAGAATACTACAGTCTAGGATGGATGACTATATAATACTACAGTCTAGGATGGCTGACTACAGAATACTACAGTCTAGGGGGATGACTATATAATACTACAGTCTAGGATGGCTGACTATATAATACTACAGTCTAGGATGGCTGACTACAGAATACTACAGTCTAGGGGGATGACTATATAATACTACAGTCTAGGATGGCTGACTATATAATACTACAGTCTAGGATGGCTGACTACAGAATACTACAGTCTAGGGGGGATGACTATATAATACTACAGTCTAGGATGGCTGACTACAGAATACTACAGTCTAGGGGGGATGACTATAGAATACTACAGTCTAGGATGGATGACTATATAATACTACAGTCTAGGATGGCTGACTACAGAATACTACAGTCTAGGGGGGATGACTACAGAATACTACAGTCTAGGGGGGATGACTATAGAATACTACAGTCTAGGATGGCTGACTATAGAATACTACAGTCTAGGATGGCTGACTATATAATACTACAGTCTAGGGGGGATGACTATATAATACTATAGTATAGGATGGCTGACTATATAATACTACAGTCTAGGATGGATGACTATATAATACTACAGTCTAGGATGGCTGACTATAGAATACTACAGTCTAGGATGGCTGACTATAGAATACTACAGTCTAGGATGGATGACTATATAATACTACAGTCTAGGATGGCTGACTATATAATACTACAGTCTAGGATGGCTGACTATAGAATACTACAGTCTAAGGGGGATGACTATAGAATACTACAGTCTAGGATGGCTGACTATAGAATACTACAGTCTAGGATGGCTGACTATAGAATACTACAGTCTAGGATGGCTGACTATATAATACTACAGTCTAGGATGGCTGACTACAGAATACTACAGTCTAGGATGGCTGACTACAGAATACTACAGTCTAGGATGGCTGACTATATAATACTACAGTCTAGGATAGCTGACTATATAATACTACAGTCTAGGATGGCTGACTATATAATACTACAGTCTAGGATGGATGACTATATAATACTACAGTCTAGGATGGCTGACTACAGAATACTACAGTCTAGGGGGGATGACTATATAATACTACAGTCTAGGATGGCTGACTATATAATACTACAGTCTAGGATGGCTGACTATATAATACTACAGTCTAGGATGGCTGACTATAGAATACTACAGTCTAGGATGGATGACTATATAATACTACAGTCTAGGATGGCTGACTATATAATACTACAGTCTAGGATGGCTGACTATAGAATACTACAGTCTAGGGGGGATGACTATAGAATACTACAGTCTAGGGGGGATGACTATAGAATACTACAGTCTAGGATGGCTGACTACAGAATACTACAGTCTAGGATGGCTGACTATAGAATACTACAGTCTAGGATGGATGACTATATAATACTACAGTCTAGGATAGCTGACTACAGAATACTACAGTCTAGGATGGCTGACTACAGAATACTACAGTCTAGGATGGCTGACTATAGAATACTACAGTCTAGGGGGGATGACTATAGAATACTACAGTCTAGGTTAGCTGACTATATAATACTACAGTCTAGGATGGCTGACTATATAATACTACAGTCTAGGATGGCTGACTATATAATACTACAGTCTAGGATAGCTGACTACAGAATACTACAGTCTAGGATGGATGACTATAGAATACTACAGTCTAGGATGGCTGACTACAGAATACTACAGTCTAGGATGGCTGACTATATAATACTACAGTCTAGGGGGGATGACTATATAATACTACAGTCTAGGATGGCTGACTACAGAATACTACAGTCTAGGATAGCTGACTATATAATACTACAGTCTAGGGGGGATGACTATAGAATACTACAGTCTAGGGGGATGACTATATAATACTACAGTCTAGGGGGGATGACTATAGAATACTACAGTCTAGGATGACTGACTATATAATACTACAGTCTAGGATGGCTGACTATAGAAAACTACAGTCTAGGGGGGATGACTATAGAATACTACAGTCTAGGGGGATGACTATATAATACTACAGTCTAGGGGGGATGACTATAGAATACTACAGTCTAGGATGACTGACTATATAATACTACAGTCTAGGATGGCTGACTATATAATACTACAGTCTAGGATGGCTGACTACAGAATACTACAGTCTAGGGGGATGACTATATAATACTACAGTCTAGGATGGCTGACTATAGAATACTACAGTCTAGGGGGGATGACTATAGAATACTACAGTCTAGGTTAGCTGACTATATAATACTACAGTATAGGATGGCTGACTATATAATACTACAGTCTAGGATGGATGACTATATAATACTACAGTCTAGGATAGCTGACTACAGAATACTACAGTCTAGGATGGCTGACTATATAATACTACAGTCTAGGATGGCTGACTATATAATACTACAGTCTAGGATGGCTGACTATATAATACTACAGTCTAGGATGGCTGACTATAGAATACTACAGTCTAGGGGGGATGACTATATAATACTACAGTCTAGGGGGATGACTATATAATACTACAGTCTAGGATGGATGACTACCAAATACTACAGTCTAGGATGGATGACTATATAATACTACAGTCTAGGGGGGATGACTATATAATACTACAGTCTAGGATGGCTGACTATATAATACTACAGTCTAGGGGGATGACTATATAATACTACAGTCTAGGATGGATGACTACCAAATACTACAGTCTAGGATGGATGACTATATAATACTACAGTCTAGGGGGGATGACTATATAATACTACAGTCTAGGATGGCTGACTATATAATACTACAGTCTAGGATGGTTGACTATAGAATACTACAGTCTAGGATGGCTGACTATAGAATACTACAGTCTAGGATGGCTGACTATAGAATACTACAGTCTAGGATGGCTGACTATAGAATACTACAGTCTAGGATGGCTGACTATAGAATACTACAGTCTAGGATGGCTGACTATAGAATACTACAGTCTAGGATGGCTGACTATAGAATACTACAGTCTAGGATGGCTGACTATAGAATACTACAGTCTAGGATGGCTGACTATAGAATACTACAGTCTAGGATGGCTGACTATAGAATACTACAGTCTAGGATGGCTGACTATAGAATACTACAGTCTAGGATGGCTGACTATAGAATACTACAGTCTAGGGGGATGACTATATAATACTACAGTCTAGGGGGATGACTATATAATACTACAGTCTAGGGGGATGACTATAGAATACTACAGTCTAGGTTAGCTGAATTAAAACATGGAATGCCCCTCTGCTTAACAGTAAGGAGAGGTAGAAGCAACTTAATCAAGTCGGCTCAGTGTGTTGTGTGGAGTGTAATCCAGGAGTAGCTCAGTGTGTTGTGTGGAGTGTAATCCAGGAGTAGCTCAGTGTGTTGTGTGGAGTGTAATCCAGGAGTAGCTCAGTGTGTTGTGTGGAGTGTAATCCAGGAGTAGCTCAGTGTGTTTTTTTATTTATTTTTATTTATTTCACCTTTATTTAACCAGGTAGGCTAGTTGAGAACAAGTTCTCATTTACAATTGCGACCTGGCCAAGATAAAGCAAAGCAGTTCGACACACACAACAACACAGAGTTACACATGGAGTAAAACAAACATACAGTCAATTACATTTACATTTAACATTTAAGTCATTTAGCAGACGCTCTTATCCAGAGCGACTTACAAATTGGTGAATTCACCTTCTGACATCCAGTGGAACAGCCACTTTACAATAGTGCATCTAAATCATTAAGGGGGGTGAGAAGGATTACTTATCCTATCCTAGGTATTCCTTGAAGAGGTGGGGTTTCAGGTGTCTCCGGAAGGTGGTGATTGACTCCGCTGTCCTGGCGTCGTGAGGGAGTTTGTTCCACCATTGGGGGCCAGAGCAGCGAACAGTTTTGACTGGGCTGAGCGGGAACTGTACTTCCTCAATGGTAGGGAGGCGAGCAGGCCAGAGGTGGATGAACGCAGTGCCCTTGCTTGGGTGTAGGGCCTGATCAGAGCCTGGAGGTACTGCGGTGCCGTTCCCTCACAGCTCCGTAGGCAAGCACCATGGTCTTGTAGCGGATGCGAGCTTCAACTGGAAGCCAGTGGAGAGAGCGGAGGAGCGGGGTGACGTGAGAGAACTTGGGAAGGTTGAACACCAGACGGGCTGCGGCGTTCTGGATGAGTTGTAGGGGTTTAATGGCACAGGCAGGGAGCCCAGCCAACAGCGAGTTGCAGTAATCCAGACGGGAGATGACAAGTGCCTGGATTAGGACCTGCGCCGCTTCCTGAGTGAGGCAGGGTCGTACTCTGCGGATGTTGTAGAGCATGAACCTACAGGAACGGGCCACCGCCACTTGTTTAAACTGTTTAAACTTGTTTAAACTGTCAATAATACAGTTTAAACAAGTCTAAATACGATGTGAGCAAATGAGGTGAGATAAGGGAGGGAAAGGCAAAAAAAGGCCATGGTGGCAAAGTAAATACAATATAGCAAGTAAAACACTGGAATGGTAGATTTGCAGTGGAAGAATGTGCAAAGTAGAAATAAACATAATGGGCAAAGGAGGAAAATAAATAAATTAAATACAGTAGGGAAAGAGGTAGTTGTTTGGGCTAAATTATAGGTGGGCTGTGTAGAGTGTATTCCAGGAATAGCTCAGTGTGTTGCTCAGCGTTTTGCAAGTGGTGCGTGCATATGTATTCACCCCCTTTGCTATGAAGGCCATAAATAAGATATGTTGCAAACAATTATCTTCAGAAGTCATATAATTAGTTAAATAAAGTCCACCGGTGTGCAATCTAAGTGTCACATGATCTGTCACATGATCTCAGTGTATACACACCTGTTCTGAACGGCCCCAGAGGCTCCAGAGTCTGCAACACCACTAAGCAAGGGGCAACACCACTAAGCAAGGGGCAACACCACTAAGCAAGGGGCAACACCACTAAGCAAGGGGCAACACCACTAAGCAAGGGGCAACACCACTAAGCAAGGGGCAACACCACTAAGCAAGGGGCAACACCACTAAGCAAGGGGCAACACCACTAAGCAAGGGGCAACACCACCAAGCAAGGGGCAACACCACTAAGCAAGGGCAACACCACTAAGCAAGGGGCAACACCACTAAGCAAGGGGCAACACCACTAAGCAAGGGGCAACACCACTAAGCAAGGGGCAACACCACTAAGCAAGGGGCAACACCACTAAGCAAGGGGCAACACCACTAAGCAAGGGGCAACACCACTAAGCAAGGGGCAACACCACTAAGCAAGGGGCAACACCACTAAGCAAGGAGCAACACCACTAAGCAAGGGGCAACACCACTAAGCAAGGGGCAACACCACTAAGCAAGGGGCAACACCACTAAGCAAGGAGCAACACCACTAAGCAAGGAGCAACACCACTAAGCAAGGGCAACACCACTAAGCAAGGAGCAACACCACTAAGCAAGGAGCAACACCACTAAGCAAGGGGCAACACCACCAAGCAAGGAGCAACACCACTAAGCAAGGGGCACCACCACTAAGCAAGGAGCAACACCACTAAGCAAGGAGCACCACCAAGCAAGGGGCACCACCACTAAGCAAGGGGCAACACCACCAAGCAAGGGGCACCACCAAGCAAGGAGCAACACCACTAAGCAAGGGGCAACACCACCAAGCAAGGGGCAACACCACTAAGCAAGGAGCAACACCACTAAGCAAGGAGCACCACCAAGCAAGGGGCAACACCACTAAGCAAGGGGCAACACCACCAAGCAAGGAGCAACACCACTAAGCAAGGAGCACCACCAAGCAAGGGGCAACACCACTAAGCAAGGAGCAACACCACTAAGCAAGGAGCACCACCACTAAGCAAGGAGCACCACTAAGCAAGGGGCAACACCACTAAGCAAGGGGCAACACCACTAAGCAAGGGGCAACACCACTAAGCAAGGGGCAACACCACTAAGCAAGGGGCAACACCACTAAGCAAGGGGCAACACCACTAAGCAAGGGGCAACACCACTAAGCAAGGAGCAACACCACTAAGCAAGGGGCAACACCACTAAGCAAGGGGCAACACCACTAAGCAAGGGGCAACACCACTAAGCAAGGAGCAACACCACTAAGCAAGGAGCAACACCACTAAGCAAGGGGCAACACCACTAAGCAAGGAGCAACACCACTAAGCAAGGAGCAACACCACTAAGCAAGGGGCAACACCACCAAGCAAGGAGCAACACCACTAAGCAAGGGGCACCACCACTAAGCAAGGAGCAACACCACTAAGCAAGGAGCACCACCAAGCAAGGGGCACCACCACTAAGCAAGGGGCAACACCACTAAGCAAGGGGCACCACCAAGCAAGGAGCAACACCACTAAGCAAGGGGCAACACCACCAAGCAAGGGGCAACACCACTAAGCAAGGAGCAACACCACTAAGCAAGGAGCACCACCAAGCAAGGGGCAACACCACTAAGCAAGGGGCAACACCACCAAGCAAGGAGCAACACCACTAAGCAAGGAGCACCACCAAGCAAGGGGCAACACCACTAAGCAAGGAGCAACACCACTAAGCAAGGAGCACCACCACTAAGCAAGGAGCACCACTAAGCAAGGGGCAACACCACCAAGCAAGGGGCAACACCAAGCAAGGAGCACCACCAAGCAAGCTGCACTGTGAAGACCAAGGAGCACCACCAAGCAAGGGGCACTGTGAAGACCAAGGAGCACCACCAAGCAAGGGGCACTGTGAAGACCAAGGGGCAACACCAAGCAAGGGGCACTGTGAAGACCAAGGGGCAACACCAAGCAAGGGGCACTGTGAAGACCAAGGAGCCCTCCAAACAGGTCAGGAACCAAGTTGTGGAGAAGTATAGATCAGTTTTGGGTTATAGAAAAATATCAGAAACTTTGAACATCCCACGGAGCTCCATTAAATACATTATTCAAAAATGGAAAGAATATGGCACCACAACAAACCTGTCGAGAGAGAGGGCCGCCCACCAGGCAAGGAGGGCATTAATCAGAGAGGCAACAAAGAGACCAAAGATAACCTGATGTCGCTGCAAAGTTCCACAGCAGAGATTGGAGTATCTGTCCATAGGACCACTTTAAGATGTACACTCCACAGAGCTGAGCTTTACGGAAGAATGGCCAGAGAACAATTAAATACACGTTTGGTGTTTGCCAAAAGGCAAGACTCCTCAAACATATGGAAGAAGGTACTCTGGTCAGATGAGACTAAAATTCAGTACATTGTAGAGTAATATTGAAGACATCAAAACTATGAAATAACACACATGGAATCATGTAGTAACCAAAAAAGTGTTAAACAAATCCAAATATATTTTTATATTCTTCAAAGTAGCCACCCTTTGCCTTGATGACAGATTTGTATACTCTTGGCATTCTTTCAACCAGCTTCACAAGTCCTCAACTGGCAGCTTCATTAAATAGTACCTGTAAAACACCAGTCTCTCAATGTCAACAGTGAAGAGGAGACTCCGGGATGCTGGCCTTCTCGGCAGAGTTCCTCTGTCCAGTCTCAATGTCAACAGTGAAGAGGAGACTCCGGGATGCTGGCCTTCTAGGCAGAGTTCCTCTGTCCAGTCTCAATGTCAACAGTGAAGAGGAGACTCCGGGATGCTGGCCTTCTAGGCAGAGTTCCTCTGTCCAGTCTCAACGTCAACAGTGAAGAGGAGACTCCGGGATGCTGGCCTTCTAGACAGAGTTCCTCTGTCCAGTCTCAACATCAACAGTGAAGAGGAGACTCCGGGATGCTGGCCTTCTAGGCAGAGTTCCTCTGTCCAGTCTCAACATCAACAGTGAAGAGGAGACTCCGGGATGCTGGCCTTCTAGGCAGAGTTCCTCTGTCCAGTCTCAATGTCAACAGTGAAGAGGAGACTCCGGGATGCTGGCCTTCTAGGCAGAGTTCCTCTGTCCAGTCTCAACGTCAACAGTGAAGAGGAGACTCCGGGATGCTGGCCTTCTAGACAGAGTTCCTCTGTCCAGTCTCAACATCAACAGTGAAGAGGAGACTCCGGGATGCTGGCCTTCTAGGCAGAGTTCCTCTGTCCAGTCTCAACATCAACAGTGAAGAGGAGACTCCGGGATGCTGGCCTTCTAGGCAGAGTTCCTCTGTCCAGTCTCAATGTCAACAGTGAAGAGGAGACTCCGGGATGCTGGCCTTCTAGGCAGAGTTCCTCTGTCCAGTCTCAACATCAACAGTGAAGAGGAGACTCCGGGATGCTGGCCTTCTAGGCAGAGTTCCTCTGTCCAGTCTCAATGTCAACAGTAAAGAGGCGACTCCGGGATGCTGGCCTTCTAGTCAGAGTTCCTCTGTCCAGTCTCAACATCAACAGTGAAGAGGAGACTCCGGGATGCTGGCCTTCTAGGCAGAGTTCCTCTGTCCAGTCTCAATGTCAACAGTGAAGAGGAGACTCCGGGATGCTGGCCTTCTAGGCAGAGTTCCTCTGTCCAGTCTCAACGTCAACAGTGAAGTGGAGACTCCGGGATGCTGGCCTTCTAGGCAGAGTTCCTCTGTCCAGTCTCAACATCAACAGTGAAGAGGAGACTCCGGGATGCTGGCCTTCTAGGCAGAGTTCCTCTGTCCAGTCTCAACATCAACAGTGAAGAGGAGACTCCGGGATGCTGGCCTTCTAGGCAGAGTTCCTCTGTCCAGTCTCAATGTCAACAGTGAAGAGGAGACTCTGGGATGCTGGCCTTCTAGGCAGAGTTCCTCTGTTCAGTCTCAACATCAACAGTGAAGAGGCGACTCCGGGATGCTGGCCTTCTAGGCAGAGTTCCTGTGTCCAGTCTCAATGTCAACAGTGAAGAGGAGACTCCGGGATGCTGGCCTTCTAGTCAGAGATCATCTGTCCAGTCTCAATGTCAACAGTGAAGAGGTGACTCCGGGATGCTGGCCTTCTAGGCAGCTCAACATCTTATTCACATAGAGTTAATCAGGCTTTTGATTGTGGCCTGTGAAATGTTGTCCCACTATATATATACACAAAGATGAATAGAGAGACATTAAGCTGTGATTTCAATGAAATTGTCGCCCTCCTCCTATTCCCCGACACAGAGCCTCATCATGCCTCTATATAATAACGTTCTAGTTGCCTACTCGCAGAATCTATAGCTTGGTAAACACAGCTATGGAAAGATGACAGAGAGGAAACAGAAGATTTAGAGAGACCAAGAGAGAGGAGAGAGAGACGGTGGGGTGAGAGGAGACAGAGGGGGAGGGAGGAGAGAAAATGGAGAGGAGGAGGGAGGAGAGGAGACAGAGGAGTGAGAGGAGAGAGAGGAGAGAGGGGAGTGAGAGGGGGTGGGGAGAGAGAGATGGAGAAGGGAAGGGAGGAGAGGAGACAGAGGGGAGGGAGGAGAGGAGAGAGAAGAGATGGAGAGGAGGTAGGAGAGGAGATAGGGCAGAAGGGAGAAGAGGAGATAGCGAGAGGGGGAGGGAGGAGAGAGAGTGTGAATTGAGAAAGAGAGAAGAGAAAATAATTGACAGAATGGTGAATGCGATACGCAAAGCATGTCGTTCTTCTCCAAGCCAAAGGCTTTGATGTACAGCATCTCAAGATGGTTCACTGTGATTAAAAGGCTTTGGCAGAACTGTTAATTAAATATGGAGCTGGGGCTGAAAACATTGTCTCAAACAGACACAAAGAGAGAGACAGAGAGCGGGGGTGAGAGAGTGTGAGAGAGAGAATGAGAGAGAGAGAGAGAGAGGGAGAGAGAGAGAGAGGGAGGGTGAGAGTGCGTGAGAGAGGGAGAGAGAGAGAGAGAGAGAGAGAGAGAGAGAGAGGGGTGGGGTGAGAGAGAGAGAGAGAGAGAGGAGGGTGAGAGAGTGTGTGAGAGAGGAGAGAGAGAGAGAGAGAGAGAGAGAGAGAGAGAGAGGGGGTGAGAGAGAGAGAGGAGGGGTGAGAGAATGTTCCTAAATCGACTTAACTCTACATGTGCTAGAAAAATTATAATACCAAACACACACACACACACACACACAGTACAGCCCTCACTGAGACAGACAGACAGACTTACCTCTATGATCACTGAACAACCTGTTATTAGGTAACACCAGACAGACGGACAGACAGTCTTACCTCTACGAAGATGAAACATGGGATGATGGAGTAACTGCGCTGTGTGTTGTCAGACGCCATGGTGTCTCAGTCGGAGTTCCTCTACAAGAGGGAAAGGAGACGGATGTTAATATACACACTTCCTCGAGTCGGGAATTCATCTCAAGACATAAACTGATTGGACAAGACAAAGAGATACAAAACACAATCAGACAGGACAGAGGGGCTCCATGTGAACAACACACGGGATAGAGGGTCTTCATGTGAACACCACACATGACAGAGGGGCTTCATGTGAACAACACATAGGATAGAGGAGCTTCATGTGAACAACACACAGGATAGAGGGGCTTCATGTGAACAACACACAGGATAGAGGGGCTTCATGTGAACAACACACAGTTAACCAAGTCAACAAACAGGTCACTGACCATCTCGAATCCCACCGTACCTTCTCCGCTATGCAATCTGGTTTCCGAGCCGGTCACGGGTGCACCTCAGCTACACTCAAGGTACTAAACGATATCATAACCGCCATCGATAAAAGACAGTACTGTGCAGCCGTCTTCATCGACCTTGCCAAGGCTTTCGACCGTGTCAATCACCATATTCTTATCGGCAGACTCAGTAGCCTCGGTTTTTCGGATGACTGCCTTGCCTGGTTCACCAATTACTTTGCAGACAGAGTTTAGTGTGTCAAATCGGAGGGTCTGCTGTCCGGTCCTCTGGCAGTCTCTATGGGGGTGCCACAGGGTTCAATTCTCGGGCCGACTCTTTTCTCTGTATATATCAATGATGTTGCTCTTGCTGCGGGCGATTCCCTGATCCACCTCTACGCAGACGACACCATTCTATATACTTTCGGCCCGTCATTGGACACTATGCTATCTAACCTCCAAATGAGTTTCCCTGCCATACAACACTCCTTCCGCGGCCTCCAACTGCTCTTAAACGCTAGTAAAACCAAATGTATGCTTTTCAACCGATCACTGCCTGCACCCGCATGCCCGACTAGCATCACCACACTGGATGGTTCCGACCTTGAATATGTGGACACATATAAGTACCTAGGTGTCTGGCTAGACTGCAAACTCTCCTTCCAGACCCATATCAAACATCTCCAATCGAAAATCAAATCAAGAGTCGGCTTTCTATTCCGTAACAAAGCCTCCTTCACTCACGCTGCCAAGCTTACCCTAGTAAAACTGACTATCCTACCTATCCTCGACTTCAGCAATGTCATCTACAAAATTGCTTCCAACACTCTTCTCAGCAAACTGGATGCAGTTTATCACAGTGCCATCCGTTTTGTCACTAAAGCACCTTATACCACCCACCACTGCGACTTGTATGCTTTAGTCGGCTGGCCCTCGCTACATATTCGTCGCAAGACCCACTGGCTCCAGGTCATCTACAGGGCCATGCTAGGTAAAGCTCCGCCTTATCTCAGTTCACTGGTCACGATGGCAACACCCATCCGTAGCACGCGCTCCAGCAGGTGTATCTCACTGATCATCCCTAAAGCCAACACCTCATTCGGCCGCCTTTCGTTCCAGTACTCTGCTGCCTGTGACTGGAACGAATTGCAAAAATCGCTGAAGTTGGAGACTTTTATCTCCCTCACCAACTTCAAACATCAGCTATCTGAGCAGCTAACCGATCGCTGCAGCTGTACATAATCTATTGGTAAATAACCCACCCATTTTCACCTACCTCATAACACAGTTTTTATTTATTTACTTTTCTGCTCTTTTGCACACCAATATCTCTACCTGTACATGATCATCTGATCATTTATCACTCCAGTGTTAATCTGCAATATTGTAATTATTCGCCTACCTCCTCATGCCTTTTGCACACA
>NC_088222.1:3176091-3343591 GCF_036934945.1 Oncorhynchus masou masou | reverse complement strand
TGTTTAACTGTGTTGTTGGTTGTGTTGTTGGCTATGTTGTTTAACTGTGTTGTTGGCTGTGTTGTTTAGCTGTGTTGTTGGCTGTGTTGTTAGCTGTGTTGTTGGCTGTGTTGTTAACTGTGTTAGCTGTGTTGTTAGCTGTGTTGTTAGCTGTAGTGTTGGCTGTGTTGTTAGCTGTGTTGTTGGCTGTGTTGTTGGCTATGTTGTTTGGCTGTGTTGTTTAGCTGTGTTGTTGGCTGTGTTGTTGGCTATGTTGTTTAGCTGTGTTGTTGGCTGTGTTGTTGGCTGTGTTGTTGGCTATGTTGTTTAGCTGTGTTGTTGGCTGTGTTGTTTAGCTGTGTTGTTGGCTGTGTTGTTGGCTATGTTGTTTAGCTGTGTTGTTGGCTGTGTTGTTTAGCTGTGTTGTTGGCTGTGTTGTTGGCTGTGTTGTTGGCTGTGTTGTTTAGCTGTGTTGTTGGCTGTGTTGTTTAGCTGTGTTGTTCAGCTGTGTTGTTCAGCTGTGTTGTTTAGCTGTGTTGTTGGTTGTGTTGTTGGCTGTGTTGTTGGCTAGCTCCTCTGAACAGAGGAGTGAGCACATTTTCTATGCCAAGTGAAATCGCGCCTCATTAGCTGATCGTTAAAGATGTGTCCAAATAAATGTCTTTAGAAAAGACCTTAAACAAATGGAAATGCAGCTAATTTGCTGTTTTCCTGGCTGCACTGTTAGTTGCCAGTACGGCAATGTAAAATTTAGAACGAACGACTGGGTCACGTCCAAAGATACAGAACAACTGTCAGCTGGCTTGGGTAACAACCTTAGATTTGTGTCGGGACTATATCTCGTGGAAGGATAGAAATAGTAAAGTTTATGAAAATATGCCAATCATTATTTGAATATGTTGGTAACCCGTTGTATAAAAGTGATAATTGAAGCTTGTCTGGAGGTTAGTTAACACAGTGTCCAAAGAAGGGCCAGATGTATACAGAATGTTGTCGTCTGCGTAGAGGTGGATCAGAGAATCACCAGCAGCAAGAGCGACATCATTGATGTATACAGAGAAGAGAGTCGGCCCGAGAATTGAACCCTGTGGCACCCCCATAGAGACTGCCCGAGGTCCGGACAGCAGACCCTCCGATTTGACACACTGAGCTCTATCAGAGAAGTAGTTGGTTAACCAGGCGAGGCAATCATGTGAGAAACCAAGGCTGTTGAGTCTGCCAATAAGAATGTGGTGATTGACAGAGTCGAAACCTTGGCCAGGTCAATGAATATAGCTGCACAGTATTGTCTCTTATCGATGGCGGTTATGATATCGTTAAGGACCTTGAGCGTGGCTGAGGTGCACCCATGACCAGCTCGGAAACCAGATTGCATAGCGGAGAAGGTACGGTGGGATTCTAAATGGTCGGTAATCTGTTTGTTAACTTGGCTTTCGAAGACCTTAGAAAGGCAGGGTAGGATAGATATAGGTCTGTAGCAGTTTGGGTCTAGAGTGTCACTCCCTTTGAAGAGGGGGATGACCTCGACAGCTTTCCAATCTTTGGAAATCTCATACAATACGAAAGAAAGGTTGAACAGGCTCGTAATAGGGGTTGCAACAATTTAGATAATTTAAGAAAGAGAGGGTCCAGATTGTCTAGCCCGGCTGATTTGTAGGGGTCCAGATTTTGCAGGTCTTTCAGAACATCAGCTATCTGGATAAGGGGGAAGGAGAAATGGTGGGGGCTTGGGCGGGTTGCTGTGGAGGGTGCCGGGCAGTTGACCGGGGTAGGGGTAGCCAGGTGGAAAGCATGGCCAGCCGTAGAGAAATGCTTTTTGAAATTCTCAATTATAGTGGATTTGTCGGTTGTAACAGTGTTTCCTAGCCTCAGAGCAGTGGGCAGCTGGGAGGAGGTGCTCTTGTTCTCCATGGACTTTACAGTGTCCCAGAACTTTTTTGAGTTTGTACTGCAGGATGCAAATTTCTGTTTGAAAAAGCTAGCCTTAGCTTTCCTAACTGCCTGTGTGTATTGGTTACTAACCTCCCTGAAAAGTTGCGTATCACGGGGGCTATTCGATGCTAATGCAGAACGCCACAGGATGTTTTTGTGCTGGTCAATATTGCAGTAAACTACAGCCACAGGTCTGAGTCTCTTAATGTCTACAGATTAAACTACAGCTACAGGTCTGAGTCTCTTAATGTCTACAGATTAAACTACAGCTACAGGTCTGAGTCTCTTAATGTCTACAGATTGAACTACATCCACAGGTCTGAGTCTCTTAATGTCTACAGATTGAACTACATCCACAGGTCTGAGTCTCTTAATGTCTACAGATTGAACTACATCCACAGGTCTGAGTCTCTTAATGTCTACAGATTTAACTACATCCACAGGTCTGAGTCTCTTAATGTCTACAGACTACACACCAGAGCACCCCCAATACCTGTCTGTTGTCTCACTAAAACACAGACACAGGAGAGAGTTCTGCCTGTTGTCTCACTAAAGGCTGTTTTATTTGGGTTGTGTCGACACTCGGGGTGATCTATGATACTATTATCTCTACGGAGTGCCGTTCAACACCCCCTGCTTCAGTTTGAGTTGTATTAGTCATCTGTACCAGATACGCGTGGTATTCACAGCCCAACCAAATGCTTACAAGCAGGTTCCTCCTAGACCACGAAACAACAATGAGACATAATAAAAATGATGAACATGAAGTAAATGTCTCAGTAGAATAAATATTTTAGCATGAGAATAATACAGGAGGGTACAGTCTATAGTCCAATATTTACAGTCAATAGTCCAATATTTACAGTCTATAGTCCAATATTTACAGTCTATAGTCCAATATTTACACTCTACAGTCCAATATTTACAGTCTATAGTCCAATATTTACAGTCTATAGTCCAATATTGACAGTCTACAGTCCAATATTTAAAGTCTATAGTCCAATATTTACAGTCTATAGTCCAATATTTACAGTCTACAGTCCAATATTTACAGTCTATAGTCCAATATTTATAGTCTATAGTCCAATATTCACAGTCTATAGTCCAATATTTACAGTCTATAGTCCAATATTTACAGTCTATAGTCCAATATTTACACTCTACAGTCCAATATTTATAGTCTATAGTCCAATATTTACAGTCTATAGTCCAATATTTAGTCTATAGTCCAATATTTACAGTCTACAGTCCAATATTTATAGTCTATAGTCCAATATTTACAGTCTATAGTCCAATATTTACAGTCGATAGTCCAATATTTACAGTCTATAGTCCAATATTTACAGTCGATAGTCCAATATTTACAATCTATAGTCCAATATTTACAGTCTATAGTCCAATATTTACAGTCTACAGTCCAATATTTATAGTCTATAGTCCAATATTTACAGTCTATAGTCCAATATTTACAGTCTATAGTCCAATATTTAGTCTATAGTCCAATATTTACAGTCTATAGTCCAATATTTACAATCTATAGTCCAATATTTACAGTCTATAGTCCAATATTTACAGTCTATAGTCCAATATTTACAGTCTATAGTCCAATATTTACAGTCTATAGTCCAATATTTACAATCTATAGTCCAATATTTACAATCTATAGTCCAATATTTACAGTGTATAGTCTATAGTCTATCAGACCTCATGCTCTGATACAGTCTGATGGTTTGTAGATATAAACTGTCTCTTAGCCTGTTGGTATCAGACCTCATGCTCTGATACAGTTTGATGGTTTGTAGATATAAATTGTCTCTTAGCCTTTTGGTATCAGACCTCATGCTCTGATACAGTTTGATGGTTTGTAGATATAAACTGTCTCTTAGCCTGTTGGTATCAGACCTCATGCTCTGATACAGTCGGATGGTTTGTAGATATAAACTGTCTCTTAGCCTGTTGGTATCAGCCCTCAGGTCCCAGGTATGAGGTCCCAGTGATGTACTGGGCTGTCTTCACTACCTGTTGGAGGGCCACGGTCCCAGTGATGTACTGGGCTGTCTTCACCACCTGCTGGAGGGCCCCGGTCCCAGTGATGTACTGGTCTGTTTTCACTACCTGCTGGAGGGCCACGGTCCCAGTGATGTACTGGGCTGTCTTCACTACCTGCTGGAGGGCCATGGTCCCAGTGATGTACTGGGCTGTCTTCACTACCTGTTGGAGGGCCCCGGTCCCAGTGATGTACTGGGCTGTCTTCACTACCTGTTGGAGGGCCACGGTCCCAGTGATGTACTGGACTGTCTTCACTACCTGTTGGAGGGCCACGGTCCCAGTGATGTACTGGTCTGTCTTCACCACCTGCTGGAGGGCCCCGGTCCCAGTGATGTACTGGTCTGTTTTCACTACCTGCTGGAGGGCCACGGTCCCAGTGATGTACTGGGCTGTCTTCACTACCTGCTGGAGGGCAACGGTCCCAGTGATGTACTGGGCTGTCTTCACCACCTGCTGGAGGGCCCCGGTCCCAGTGATGTACTGGACTGTCTTCACCACCTGCTGGAGGGCCCCGGTCCCAGTGATGTACTGGTCTGTCTTCACTACCTGCTGGAGGGCCACGGTCCCAGTGATGTACTGGGCTGTCTTCACTACCTGCTGGAGGGCCACGGTCCCAGTGATGTACTGGGCTGTCTTCACTACCTGCTGGAGGGCCACGGTCCCAGTGATGTACTGGTCTGTCTTCACTACCTGCTGGAGGGCCATGGTCCCAGTGATGTACTGGGCTGTCTTCACTACCTGCTGGAGGGCCACGGTCCCAGTGATGTACTGGGCTGACCTGCTGTACTGTGATGTACTGTCTTCACTACCTGCTGGAGGGCCACGGTCCCAGTGATGTAGTGACCTGCTGTCCCAGTGATGTACTGGGCTGTCTTCACTACCTGCTGGAGGACCACGGTCCCAGTGATGTACTGGGCTGTCTTCACTACCTGCTGGAGGACCACGGTCCCAGTGATGTACTGGGCTGTCTTCACTACCTGCTGGAGGGTGTTGCGGTCGTGGACAGAGAAAGTCCTATACCAGGCCATGATGCAACCAAATCAGGATGTTCTCTATGGTGCAGCGGTAGTATTTGGAGAGGACCTGGGATGGCATGTCAATTTTTTAAATCCGCCTTAAGAAGTAGAGCTGCTGTTGCACCCTCTTCACAAGAATGATGGTGGTGTTGATCTGTCAGGTCCTCTCCACTGTAACTATTATCTAGGTCCCTCCTCTCCCCAGTAACTATTATCTAGGTCCCTCCTCTCCCCAGTAACTATTATATAGGTCCCTCCTCTCCCCTGTAACTATTATCTAGGTCCCTCCTCTCCCCTGTAACTATTATCTAGGTCCCTCCTCTCCCCAGTAACTATTATATAGGTCCCTCCTCTCCCCTGTAACTATTATCTAGGTCCCTCCTCTCCCCTGTAACTATTATCTAGGTCCCTCCTCTCCCCGGTAACTATTATCTAGGTCCCTCCTCTCCCCTGTAACTATTATCTAGGTCCCTCCTCTCCCCTGTAACTATTATCTAGGTCCCTCCTCTCCCCTGTAACTATTATCTAGGTCCCTCCTCTCCCCTGTAACTATTATCTAGGTCCCTCCTTTCCCCTGTAACTATTATCTAGGTCCCTCCTCTCCCCGGTAACTATTATCTAGGTCCCTCCTCTCCCCTGTAACTACTATCTAGGTCCCTCCTCTCCCCTGTAACTATTATCTAGGTCCCTCCTCTCCCCTGTAACTATTATCTAGGTCCCTCCTCTCCCCTGTTACTAATCCCCAGGTCCCTCCTCTCCCCTGTAACTATTATCTAGGTCCATCCTCTCCCCTGTAACTATTATCTAGGTCCCTCCTCTCCCCTGTAACTACTATCTAGGTCCCTCCTCTCCCCTGTAACTATTATCTAGGTCCCTCCTCTCCCCTGTAACTATTATCTAGGTCCCTCCTCTCCCCTGTTACTAATCCCCAGGTCCCTCCTCTCCCCTGTAACTATTATCTAGGTCCATCCTCTCCCCTGTAACTATTATCTAGGTCCCTCCTCTCCCCTGTAACTATTCCCCAGGTCCCTCCTCTCCCCTGTAACTACTATCTAGGTCCCTCCTCTCCCCTGTAACTATTCCCCAGGTCCCTCCTCTCCCCTGTAACTATTATCTAGGTCCCTCCTCTCCCTTGCAACTATTCCCCAGGTTTTCTCCCATGTAACTATTCCCCAGGTCCCCAGAATCAGTGTGGAGGTGTTGTTGCCAATCCTCACAGCCTGTCTGCCAATCAGGAAATCCAGAATCTAGTTGCAGAGGGTGGTGTCCAGACACAGGGCTCTGAGCTTGGTGTCCAGACCCGGGGCTCTGAGCTTGGTGTCCAGACCCAGGGCTCTGAGCTTGGTGTCCAGAGCCGGGGCTCTGAGCTTGGTGTCCAGACCCGGGGCTCTGAGCTTGGTGTCCAGACCCAGGGCTCTGAGCTTGGTGTCCAGGCCCGGGGCTCTGAGCTTAGAGTTGAGCTTGGAGGGGAGAATAGAGTTAAATATTCAGTCTGAGAGATTTCCTTACATCAGCCCCAGAGAGCGAAGGCCCATGAATTGTCAGGAGCAGAGAGAGTCTTCCTGGATGGCTCGATATTGTCTGCCTCGAAGTCAGTGTAGAATGTGTTAAGCTCGTCTGGGAGGAAGGCTTCGGTGAGAACCGCATAGCTGGATTTGCCTTTGTAGCCTGTGATAGTCTGTAGTCCTTGCTACATGCGTCATGAGCCTGAGTTGTCGAACATCAATTCAAGTTTGAGTCTGTGTTGTCTTCGCGTCCCTAATGGATTTGTGGAGCTCGTACCTGCTTGCCTTTTATGGGTCCCCGGGGTTTGTTCATTGAGCTGCAGTCTCTCAGCATGGTATGGATATCTCCGTTCACACAGGGTTTCTGGTTGGGGTATGTCCGGATTGTTATTGTGGGTGCAACATTTCCCTATGTGATGTCATAGTGAAGCCTGTGATGGAATGTATTCAGACCTCGTCCCTTTTTGTTCTAAAAATTGATTTATTTTTGTACATTTTGTTCTAAAAATGGATTTCTTTTAAACACATTGTCCTCATCAATCTACACACAATACCACATAATGACAAAGAGAAAACGTTTATTTTTATTTTTTTGCACCAAAAAATATGTAATAGTAATAACCAATTTACATAAATAGTCAGCCCCTTTGCTATGAGAATCACAATTAATCTCAGGTGCATCTTGTTTCCATTGATCATCCTTGAGATGTTTCTACAACTTGATTGGATTCCACCTGTGGTAAATTAAATTGATTGGAGTCCACCTGTGGTAAATTAAATTTATTGGACATGATTTGTAAAGGCACACACCTGTCTATATAAGATCCAACAGTTGACAGTGCATGTCAGAGCAAAAACCAAGGCATGAGGTAAAAGGAATTGTCCGTAGAGCTCCGAGACAGGATTGTGTCGAGGCACAGATCTGGGAAAGGTTACCAAAAACATTAGGCAGCATCGAAAAATCCCAAGAACACAGTGGCCTCCATCATTCTTAAATGGAAGAAGTTTGGAACCACCAAGACTCTTCCTAGAGCTGGCCGCCCGGCCAAACTGAGCAATCGGGGGAGAAGGGCCTTGAGAAGGGCCTTGGAGGTGACCAAGAACCCAATGGTCACTCTGACAGAGCGCCAGAGTTCTGCTGTGGTGATGGGAGAACCTTCCATCTCTGCATCTCTGCATCACTCCACCAATCAGGCCTTTATGGTAGAGCGTCCAGATGGAAGCCACTCCTCAATAAAAGGTACATGACAGCCTGGTTGAAGTTTGCCAAAAGGTACCTAAAGACTCTCAGACCATGAGAAACAAGATTATCTGGTCTGATGAAACCAAGATTGAACTCTTTGGCCTGAACTCCAAGCGTCACGTCTAGAGGAAACCTGGCACCATCCCTATGGTGAAGCATGGTGGTGGCAGCATCATGCTGTGGGGAGGATTGTCAGTGGCAGGGACTGGGAGACTAGTCAGGATTGAGGGAAAGATGAAAGTACAGAGAGATCATTGATAAAAACCTGCTCCAGAGTGCTCAGGACCTCAGACTGTGGCAAAGTTTTACCTTCCAACAGGACAACGGCCCTAAGCACACAGCCAAGACAACGCAGGAGTGGCTTTGTGACAAGTCTCTGAATGTCCTTGAGTGGCCCTGCCAGAGCCCGGACTTGAACCCGATCTAACATCTCTGGAGAGACCTAAAAATAGCTGTGCAGCGACACTCCCCATCCAACCTGACAGAGCCTGAGAGGATCTGCAGAGAGGAATGGGAGAAACTCCCCAAATACAGGTGTGCCAACCTTGTAGCGTCATACCCAAGAAGTCTCGAGGGTGTAATTGGTGCCAAAGGTGCTTCAACAATGTACTGAGTAAAGGGTCGGAATACTTATGTAAATGTGATACGTTTTTTATATTGAATACATTTGTAAACATTTCTAAAAGCATGTTTTTGCGTCATTATGGAGTATTGTGTGTAGATTGACAAGGATAAAATGATTTAATCAATTTTAAAATAAGGCTGTAACGTAACAAAATGTGGAAAGAGTCAAGGGGTCTATCCGAATGCAGTGTATATTCCTCAATGCATGAAACCATGCTCTGAGTTCACAACGTTTCTGTTCCAGTGACTGGACATTAGCCATCAGGATACAAGGAAGAGGAGGCCGTGTAGCCAGTCTATTCAGGGAGAGGAGGCCGTGTAGCCAGTCTATTCAGGGAGAGGAGGCCGTGTAGCCAGTCTATTCAGGGAGAGGAGGCCGTGTAGCCAGTCTATTCAGGGAGAGGAGGCCGTGTAGCCAGTCTATTCAGGGAGAGGAGGCCGTGTAGCCAGTCTATTCAGGAAGAGGAGGCCGTGTAGCCAGTCTATTCAGGAAGAGGAGGCCGTGTAGCCAGTCTATTCAGGGAGAGGAGGCCGTGTAGCCAGTCTATTTAGGGAGAGGAGGCCGTGTAGCCAGTCTATTCAGGGAGAGGAGGCCGTGTAGCCAGTCTATTCAGGAAGAGGAGGCCGTGTAGCCAGTCTATTCAGGGAGAGGAGGCCGTGTAGCCAGTCTATTCAGGGAGAGGAGGCCGTGTAGCCAGTCTATTCAGGGAGAGCAGGCCGTGTAGCCAGTCTATTCAGGAAGAGGAGGCCGTGTAGCCAGTCTATTCAGGGAGAGCAGGCCGTGTAGCCAGTCTATTCAGGAAGAGGAGGCCGTGTAGCCAGTCTATTCAGGGAGAGGAGGCCGTGTAGCCAGTCTATTCAGGGAGAGGAGGCCGTGTAGCCAGTCTATTCAGGGAGAGGAGGCCGTGTAGCCAGTCTATTCAGGGAGAGGAGGCCGTGTAGCCAGTCTATTCAGGAAGAGGAGGCCGTGTAGCCAGTCTATTCAGGGAGAGGAGGCCGTGTAGCCAGTCTATTCAGGGAGAGGAGGCCGTGTAGCCAGTCTATTCAGGGGAGAGGAGGCAGTCTATTCAGGGAGAGAGGCCGTGTAGCCAGTCTATTCAGGGAGAGGAGGCCGTGTAGCCAGTCTATTCAGGGAGAGGAGGCCGTGTAGCCAGTCTATTCAGGGAGAGGAGGCCGTGTAGCCAGTCTATTCAGGGAGAGGAGGCCGTGTAGCCAGTCTATTCAGGGAGAGGAGGCCGTGTAGCCAGTCTATTCAGGGAGAGGAGGCCGTGTAGCCAGTCTATTCAGGGAGAGGAGGCCGTGTAGCCAGTCTATTCAGGGAGAGGAGGCCGTGTAGCCAGTCTATTCAGGGAGAGGAGGTCGTGTAGCCAGTCTATTCAGGGAGAGGAGACCATGTAGCCAGTCTATTCAGCTTGGAGACCCCCTTTCCTTCCTCTTCTTCCTCTTCTTCGTTGCCTTCGGTCATCTCGGTCAGCTGGGAAGTAGTAGATGTAGTATTCCTGATCTGGGAGGCTGAGAGAAGAAGAAGTGTGTCTCCAGATTCATGACACAGAAGGGTTTGTCGGTCGTAGGAAATGATTACATGAACATTCTGAGCAAACAAAGTAATAATTCCCGCAAAAATAAAGCCCCGGAGCAAAGTCGAGCAGGAACTGGCAAGACACGCTCCATCCTCAGTGCTGCCATCTTATCATCATCATTCAGGGCCGTGTGTGTTTACTTCAGCAGCAAGCTGCCTGGAAGGTATCATCAACCTGCCAGGAAGGTATCATCAACCTGCCAGGAGGCATAACGCTGACTCTGACTGACAAGCATCGATACCTTTCCGGCACCACATCAACACTACACTTTTATATATTATTTCTGTTGTAAGGTCATTAGGTATTTCCATCTAAAAAAGGACCATGAGCACCAACAAGTGAAGTTCAAATGAGTCTATATTTTAGACATAGATCAAGACATAGATCAATGTTTCAATCATTTTCTTAAAAACATGGCATAAGGAAAGGCTTTGATTTCTGCATGAACAGATGGAAAAGGGTGTTAGAAAACATAAAACAGAAAAGTCTTAAAACGCTGTCAGAAATACGTTAAAATACAATAGTGTTGACGTAAGACCCCTGCAAACTCATATCAACATATATATATAGTTTTAGAGAAACTGTTCACCTTAAGTTATGTCTTGTAATTCCGTTACTAAAAACCCAGATATCTTGAATATCTCATGAGGAGGGAGAATAATGACAGTTCACAGAAATAGCAAGCAAAGGTAGACCTACCAATTACTCCAAGTGATTTTAATGATATCAACTATGAACTATTAAGTAATTAAAACCAAGGGTTTGAACAGGTTCAGGGAACAGAACAGAAAACTTTGAGGAACAGAATCAGAACCAGGAACAAAAGTGATCTATACTGTTCCGGAACAGAATCGTTATTTTAAAAGAATGGGAATGACGTTATTTTACGTTCCGGGCATATTTTTTCCAGTACCACAAAAAAATGCAACAAAGCCCCTATGCAAAGAAAACATATTCCAGTGTCTGTCTGCCTGCCAGCTGAATATCTTTGTGTGTGCGTGTGTAGGCTACCTGCCCCTCCGACTCCAAAGTATAGAAGCCTACTGACGTTACAAGCGTGATTCAGAAATTAGGGAGAAATGTTTAATTAGAAAAGGGTGGATTAACCTTTGCAATGCTAGTTAATACTCTAAAAGTCTAAGCCGTTTGATTTAGAAGTTTCCGACCCCTTTAGGTGTGTGTGTATACACACACACACACACACACACACACACACACACACACACACAAGCTGTCATCAAGGCTACTTTCAACAACCTCAAATATAAAATATATTTTGATTTTGTTAACACTTTTTATGGTTACTAGATGATTCCATGTGTCAGTTTTGATGTCTTCACTATTATTCTACAATGTAGAAAATAGTAAAAATAAAGAAAAACAGACTGTTGACTGGTACTGTATATATATATATTTTTTTTTTTTACATTTTATTTGATAAAATAATTACAGTTGGCCTTTACTAATATAGCCCATGGAAATGCAATGAATAAAACAATCATAATCAAATCAAATGTCTTTATAAAGCCCTTCGTACATCACACCACTAAGTTAGTTACCCACAAAACATCACAGGAAATATCCTGTAAGTTAGTTACCCACAATACATTACACCAGTAAGTTAGTTACCCACAATACATCACACCATTAAGTTAGTTACCAACAAAACATCACAGGAAATATCCTGTAAATTAGTTATCCACAATACATTACACCAGTAAGTTAGTTACCCACAATACATCACACCATTAACTTAATTACCCACAATCAATCATTCAATCAATCAATAAAATATATTTATAAAGCCCTTCTTACATCAGCTGATGTCACAAAGTGCACAAAGTGCTGTACAGAAATACAACCTAAAACCAGCAAGCAATGCAGGTGTAGAAGCACGGTGGCTAGGAAAAACTCCCTAAAAGGCCAGAACCTAGGAAGAAACCTAGAGAGGAACCAGGCTATGAGGGGTGGCCAGTCCTCTTCTGGCTGTGCGGGTGGAGATTATAACAGAACATGGCCAAGATGTTCAAATGTTCATAGATGACCAGCAGTGTCAGATAATAATAATCCCAGTAGTTGTCGAGGGTGCAACAAGTCAGCACCTCAGGAGTAAATGTCAGTTGCTTTTCATTCCCGATCATTCAGAGTATCTCTCCTGCTGTCTCTGGAGAGTTGAAACCAGCAGGTCTGTGACAGGTATCATAAATGGCAAAAAAGACAGTCCAAGTATAAATCATAAGGAATACGATGTTAAAGTGTCCTATATCTGGACCACGTATTTTTGTTGCCACAGCTTAATTTGAGCAGGATCCTGCACCTCTATACGGGACCTCCGGTTTGGACTGTTTCGATACAGAACCTATTTGGCCAGATCCGGTCCCTCTCATGGCTTCAAAAAACAACTATTTTGCAACGTAAAAAAAAGACAATAAGAAAGATGAAAGTTTATTTGATTCCTCTTCATTAATTCTCACAGCATTGTAACTTGTGTTTCAGACCAATGTGTGCCCGTGACTGTGTGAGAAGCTCAGCATTCAGACAGGTGGGCTTGGTTACCAACCATTTCTCTATTAAGTTTATCCGTCACAATTAAGAAAATAACTTATCATGCGAGCGCAAACAATAAATTATAAAATCGTTTTATAAAGAACAAAAAAAGACATGGATTTTCTCCGTGGTTGAATAGGACCTTATTAAAGCTACTATGTTACATGCGTTATTACAGCCCATCCAAATCGCTATAGTAACACAAGTACGCTGTATCTCTATAGATTTCCACTTCTATGGAATATGTGTGAAACCTCAGATCTATAGTTTCTATGAAATACATAGATCAAATCACCATCTTCCCATCTAAGAACCTGTCAATGGTTTCACATCAAAGAGCGTAACGACTGTCTGCACAGATAGCTCATCAGTCAGAAGACAATGGGAATATGGATGAGTTTAGTCTTTTATCTACCCAGCTCTGGCTTCAGTCCTTCAAACTACCCATGTCTTAAAGAAGAGGTGGAACTACACAGAGCTGTATATATGCATATGTATCAAGCTGTAAGTCTACAGTATTGTCCCAGGCCTTAGCTTGAGGAGATAGAGAGGAGATAGCTAAGTTGGTAGATCGGTATCAAGCTGTAGGTCTACTGTATCGTTCCATGCCTTAGCTTGAGGAGATAGCTAAGTTGGTAGATCGGTATCAAGCTGTAGGTCTACGGTATCGTTCCATGCCTTAGCTTGAGGGAGAGCTAAGTTGGTAGATCGGTATCAAGCTGTAGGTCTACAGTATCGTTCCATGCCTTAGCTTGAGGAGATAGCTAAGTTGGTATCAAGCTGTAGGTCTACGGTATCGTTCCATGCCTTAGCTTGAGGAGATAGCTAAGTTGGTAGATCGGTATCAAGCTGTAGGTCTACGGTATCGTTCCATGCCTTAGCTTGAGGAGATAGCTAAGTTGGTAGATCGGTATCAAGCTGTAGGTCTACAGTATCGTTCCATGCCTTAGCTTGAGGAGATAGCTAAGTTGGTAGATCGGTATCAAGCTGTAGGTCTACTGTATCGTTCCATGCCTTAGCTTGAAGAGATAGAGAGGAGATAGCTAAGTTGGTAGATCGGTATCAAGCTGTAGGTCTACAGTATCGTTCCATGCCTTAGCTTGAGGAGATAGAGAGGAGATAGCTAAGTTGGTAGATCGGTATCAAGCTGTAGGTCTACAGTATCATTCCATGCCTTAGCTTGAGGAGATAGCTAAGTTGGTAGATCGGTATCAAGCTGTAGGTCTACTGTATCGTTCCATGCCTTAGCTTGAGGAGATAGAGAGGAGATAGCTAAGTTGGTAGATCGGTATCAAGCTGTAGGTCTACAGTATCATTCCATGCCTTAGCTTGAGGAGATAGCTAAGTTGGTAGATCGGTATCAAGCTGTAGGTCTACAGTATCGTTCCATGCCTTAGCTTGAGGAGAGGGCTAAGTTGGTAGATCGGTATCAAGCTGTAGGTCTAGCTGACAATGAAGTTTACCTCAATGCCCTTGGAAAATACATAAAGGACTTCCCTGACATACTCAAAATAGATTGCATAATAGGGATATACTGTGTTGACCTGTGTTCACCAATGGTAACTCCATGGATCCTCTAATCTAGAGTCAACAGCAACAGCATATGTTACTACAGTCATGAGGAAGAGGACACCGGGTTGTTGTGTGTATAGTCAGGACAGGACAGGGTTGTTGTGTGTATAGCCAGGACAGGACAGGGTTGTTGTGTGTATAGCCAGGACAGGACAGGGTTGTTGTGTGTATAGCCAGGACAGGACAGGGTTGTTGTGTGTATATCCAAGACAGGACAGGGTTGTTGTGTGTATAGTCAGACAGGTTGTTGTGTGTATAGTCAGGACAGGACAGGGTTGTTGTGTGTATAGTCAGGACAGGACAGGGTTGTTGTGTGTATAGCCAGGACAGACAGGTTCAGGACAGGGTTGTTGTGTGTATAGTCAGGACAGGACAGGGTTGTTGTGTGTATAGTCAGGACAGGACAGGGTTGTTGTGTGTATAGTCAGGACAGGGTTGTTGTGTGTATAGTCAGGACAGGACAGGGTTGTTGTGTGTATAGTCAGGACAGGACAGGGTTGTTGTGTGTATAGTCAGGACAGGACAGGGTTGTTGTGTGTATAGTCAGGACAGGACAGGGTTGTTGTGTGTATAGACAGGACAGGGTTGTTGTGTGTATAGTCAGGACAGGGTTGTTGGGTTGTTGTGTGTATAGTCAGGACAGGACAGGGTTGGGTTGTTGTGTGTATAGTCAGGACAGGACAGGGTTGTTGTGTGTATAGCCAGGACAGGACAGGGTTGTTGTGTGTATAGACAGGACAGGACAGGGTTGTTGTGTATATAGTCAGGACAGGACAGGGTTGTTGTGTGTATAGTCAGGACAGGGTTGTTGTGTGTATAGACAGGACAGGATAGGGTTGTTGTGTGTATAGTCAGGACAGGGTTGTTGTGTGTATAGTCAGGACAGGACAGGGTTGTTGTGTGTATAGCCAGGACAGGACAGGGTTGTTGTGTGTATAGTCAGGACAGGACAGGGTTGTTGTGTGTATAGTCAGGACAGGGTTGTTGTGTGTATAGTCAGGACAGGGTTGTTGTGTGTATAGTCAGGACAGGACAGGGTTGTTGTGTGTATAGTCAGGACAGGACAGGGTTGTTGTGTGTATAGTCAGGACAGGGTTGTTGTGTGTATAGTAGGACAGGGTTGTTGTGTGTATAGTCAGGACAGGGTTGTTGTGTGTATAGTCAGGACAGGACAGGGTTGTTGTGTGTAGTCAGTCAGGACAGGGTTGTTGTGTGTATAGTCAGGACAGGGTTGTTGTGTGTATAGTCAGGACAGGACAGGGTTGTTGTGGAGTCAGGACAGGGTTGTTGTGTGTATAGTCAGGACAGGACAGGGTTGTTGTGTGTATAGTCAGGACAGGGTTGTTGTGTGTATAGTCAGGACAGGACAGGGTTGTTGTGTGTATAGTCAGGACAGGGTTGTTGTGTGTATAGTCAGGACAGGACAGGGTTGTTGTGTGTATAGTCAGGTCAGGACAGGGTTGTTGTGTGTATAGTCAGGACAGGACAGGGTTGTTGTGTGTATAGTCAGGACAGGACAGTTGGTTGTATGTTGTGTATAGTCAGGACAGGGTTGTTGTGTGTATATCAGGACAGGACAGGGTTGTTGTGTGTATAGTCAGGACAGGGGTTGTTGTGTGTATAGTCAGGACAGGACAGGGTTGTTGTGTGTATAGTCAGGACAGGGTTGTTGTGTGTATAGCCAGGACAGGAGGACAGGACAGGGTTGTTGTGTGTATAGCCAGGACAGGACAGGGTTGTTGTGTGTATAGTCAGGACAGGACAGGGTTGTTGTGTGTATAGCCAGGTGATGTCTCCTGGCAGTGTAATGTATTACCATTCATAGGTTGGATGACCATCAGCACCAATGATAGTGTCCCACGTGGAACCATATTTCTTACATTATGCTCTATGGGTCAAAAGTAGTGCACTCTATTTAAACGATCCTGTCTGTAACCTGGGGTGATGAGGCTGTCCTTATTTGCCACTTTGATCCCATCTCTCCCCCGGGAGAATCACTGTGACAGATGTCCTGACCTATCAGGAAACAGGAAGCCTGTCTCCTGGCCTATCAGAGAGGAGGAGCCCTATCTCCAGTGCACTATTCCAGAAAGGACAATGAACAATATGAACCAGTCAACTTTGATAAACAGCCACATATAACTTTAGATTATATTGTTACATTTGTATATTTGTGTTGTCAAGTCAATTATACCTTGTCAATTTTAAATCCATATTTCTTGAACGGAGGACGTTCCTCAAGCCATTTTGGCCTGTTAGCTGATTAACTGTGTATATAGAGTACATACACTAAAACTAAAATATAAACACAACATGCAACAATTTCAATGATTTTACTGAGTTACAGTTCATATGAGGGATTCAGTCAATTGAAATGTATTAGGCCCTAATCTATGGACTTCATGTGACTGGACATACAGATATGAATCTGTTGGTCAAAAAGAGTTGGGGGAGTGAATCAGAAAACCAGTCAGTGTCTGGTGGGACCATTTGTCTCGTGCGGCACGACACAACTCCATCTCATAGAGTTGATCAGGCTGTTGATTGTGGCCTGTGGATTGTTGTCCCACTCCTCTTCAATGGCTGCGGAAGTTTCTGGATATTGGCAGGAACTGGTACAGGCTGTCGTACACATTAATCCAGAGCATCCCAAACATGCTCAATGGGTGATATGTCTGGTGAGTGTGCAGACCATGGAAGAACTAGGACATTTTCAGCTTCCAGGAATTGTGTACAGATCTTTGCGAATTGGAGATGTGCATTAATGTGCATTAATGTGCTAAAACATGAGGTGATGGAGGCGGATGAATGGCACAAAAATGGGCCTCAGGATCTCGTCACGGTATCTCTGTGCATTCAAATTGCAATCGATAAAATGTAATTGTGTTCTCTATTCATCCCTCCTCGTCTTCCTTTTCCTCGGCCCCCACTCTGCTCCTCATCATTCTCTATTCATCCCTCCTCCTCTTCCTTTTCCTCGGCCCCCACTCTGCTCCTCATCATTCTCTATTCATCCCTCCACTTCAACCCTCATCCAAATTCTGTTTCACTTCTCTCCTTTGTGAAGTAATAAATAAAGGTGTTATCTTTCACCTCGACGCTACACGGGTTGTTCACAACTGAAGCTTCAACCCCAGCCACTCCACTCTCATTCTCCCGACATCTAGGTCGCTGGTCATGCTCTGCTCCACCTCAAATGTGTTAGATCCAATCTATTGGCCATCCTCTCAGCTCTACGGTCCTTTCAGCCACTGCTATCAAAAAGCTACATTAGTTGGAGAGTATTAAATACATTTGCATATGGCCGTGAGTGTCGTTCATCACAGCACCTTATCATATGTAAACAATAGGAGGCACTCGGCAGACAGGAAATGGGTCAGACACTACACTCTCTACCTGCGTTTGTTCACAAAGCAATCATTCTATCATACAAATCCAACTGCATCATGCATGGTTGGGTTCTACATACAAATATACCTAGCATGTAATATAATCACAGTGTGGTTGGGTTCTACATACGTTTGGGTTACAAACATACCTAGCATGTAATATAAAAGCATACAAACATACCTCATGTAATATAATCAAATTTGATCATACAAAATACCTAGCATGTAATATAATCACAGTGTGGTTGGGCATACAAACATACCTAGCATGTAATATAATCACATGGTTGGGTTCTACATACAAACATACCTAGCATGTAATATAATCACAGTGTGGTTGGGTTCTACATACAAACATACCTAGCATGTAATATAATCACAGTGTGGTTGGGTTTACATACAAACATACCTAGCATGTAATATAATCACAAACATACAAACATACCTAGCATGTAATATAATCACAGTGTGGTTGGGTTCTACATACAAACATACCTAGCATGTAATATAATCAGTGTGGTTGGGTTCTACATACAAACATACCTAGCATGTAATATAATCACAGTGTGGTTGGGTTCTACATACAAACATACCTAGCATGTAATATAATCACAGTGTGGTTGGGTTCTACATACAAACATACCTAGCATGTAATATAATCACAGTGTGGTACCTAGCATGTAATATAATCACAGTGTGGTTGGGTTCTACATACAAACATACCTAGCATGTAATATAATCAAGTGTGGTTGGGTTCTACATACAAACATACCCTAGTTCTACATACAAACATACCTAGCATGTAATATAATCACAGTGCATACAAACATACCTAGCATGTAATATAATAACAGTTGGGTTCTACATACAAACATACCTAGCATGTAATATAATCACAGTGTGGTTGGGTTCTACATACAAACATACCTAGCATGTAATATAATCACAGTGTGGTTGGGTTCTACATACAAACATACCTAGCATGTAATATAATCACAGTGTTTTTGGGTTCTACATACAAACATACCTAGCATGTAATATAATCACAGTGTGGTTGGTTTCTACATACAAACATACCTAGCATGTAATATAATCACAGTGTGGTTGGGTTCTACATACAAACATCCTGTAATATAATCACATACCTAGCATGTAATATAATCACAGTGTGGTTGGGTTCTACATACAAACATATCATGTAATATAATCCAGTGTGGTTGGGCAGCATGTAATATAATCAGTGCCGTCTTTTGAATGGGACATTAAACGGGTGTCCTGACTCTCTGAGGTCATTAAAGATCCCATGGCACTTATCGTAAGAGTAGGGGTGTTCTAAATTCCCAATCTGGCCCTCAAACCATCACGGTCACCTAATAATCCCCAGTTTACAATTGGCTCATTCATCCTCTCCTTGTAACTACTGCCCAGGTCATTGCTGTAAATGAGAATGTGTTCTCAATCAACTTCTATTACATATATGTAACATAATCACAGCAGGGTGGTTGATTCTGCTTTATTGCAATGGCACATGAGACTTTCCATGTAATCATAATCTCACTTTTGTGAAATGCATTTAAAAATATATATATATATATTCAAATGAATCGTTGTTTTCAATCTTTATATCTTATAGTTTTCTTCATCGTGTCCCTTCTCCCTGGTAGCGTATATCATTTTTGGAGGCAGTTCAATGCCAGCAACTACCTGTCATCACATCATCTGGCTCAGAGGATTTTCCCTCGGAGAAGGCAATTCACCTAAACTATTTAATGAAATGTCATATTGAATTCCCTTTGTCGTTCATTCAGATAAAGCCTCTACTCGATTGAAATGTAGTTTACGAAAGTTCAAATCAGGGTCTGCTCGTTTAGCTTCATCCAGTAAGCATAACATAATGCACTTTGTTGTCTAGTCTACGGGCAATAGTGGGAATGAATAGACACGTATCATCAGCAGCATCTCAGTCCTCCTTCCTATTCACCATGTGGTTAATCTATTTACCCTGTGACCTATGGCAAAATAATATACATTCCTCACGCTTGCTGTTTAACACATGGGTTCACTCTTGCAATTATCACCTTCCTGTCTCTCAACCAATGGGTGTAGTTACATGTCAAATTACCCATGTTCTCTCAGAACAACCCTCAACGTCAGCAAGAGAGAGCTTCAGGTTCCTCAGTGTCCACATCACTAAGGCTCTATCGTGGTCCACACACACCAACACAGTCCTGAAGAGGGCATGACAATGCCTCTTCCCCCTCAAGAGGCTGAAAAGATTTGTCACGGGTCCTCAGATCCTCAAAAAGTTCTACAGCTGCACCATCGAGAGCATCCTGACAGGTTGCATCACCACCTGGTATGGCAACTGCTCGATATCCGACCACAAGGCGCTACCGAGGGTAGTGCATACGGCCCAGTACATCACTGGGGCCAAGCTTCCTGCCATCCAGGACCTCTAGATTCTCAAGCCTATATAAGTCAAAACTGTAAATAGGCAACTCGGAAACATTCAAATGTCATCTTGGTAAACAACTCCAGTGTATATTTGGCCTTGTGTTTTAGGTTATTGTCCTGCTGAAAGGTGAATTTGAACGGTGAATTTGTCTCCCAGTGTCTGTTGGAAAGCAGACTGAACCAGGTTTTCCTCAAGGATTTTGCCA
Source organism: Oncorhynchus masou masou (assembly GCF_036934945.1). Lineage (NCBI taxonomy): Eukaryota > Metazoa > Chordata > Actinopteri > Salmoniformes > Salmonidae > Oncorhynchus > Oncorhynchus masou. Next base: position 3,323,495 of record NC_088222.1, on the reverse strand, counting down.
GTACTTAGCACTAGTCCATCTTTTTTTAAAGACTACTTAGTCCTAAATCAGTGAAAAGCACGCAGACAAAACCGGCCTTTCCTAATATTCCAAAACCAACCGCGGGAAAACACAGGTTAGAAAGCAAATGTCTCTTGCTGAAAAGAGAAGACTCTAATCTGTCTGCTCTAGGCTAACAAATATTTGGTCAACTTCCAAATTGGCCCGGGAGAGAGAGAGGCTTTTGGCACGAATGCAACGGACATTACCGGCGAGTGAGCTGCACATCATAGGGTGAGTCAGTGAAACTGGGAAGCCTTTTTAGGGACTATAATTTCCCTATTGTGCAATATGTATCTCCACGTACAGTGGACTAGACTATTGATGGATTCAAGACAACGTCGTGTTTATTGATCTCAGATTCCCAATTTGTCAGTGTCAAAGTAGCCTGTCATTTCCATTATTTATTACTAAAAAGGATTCTGCTGAAGTTTCTAGTAAAATGATGTAGAATTACATTTGTTTTAAATAAATTCCTGGAACCTACTTTTAGTCTACAAGAACTGTTCCCCATGTGTGCCACTTCCGTAAGCACCTTCTACTCTACTGCTCTATGTTACTAGGTAAATGCGATGCAACGCTTCATTATATATATTTTTTAAATGTCTTATTTAACCTGTATTTAATGAGGCAAGTCAGTTAAGAAAATAGTTATTATTTACAATGACGGCCTACCCCGGCCAAACCCGGACGACCCGGCCAAACCAGGACGACCCTGGGCCAATTGTGCTCAAAGCCATTCCATGAGCGCAGCATTTATATTCCAACAGAAATCAATGAGTCCCCATCAGTCGTCCATGACAACTACATCATAAACAACAGAGTAGGGCTGGCTGATAAGTCCTTAGTTCTGGGGTCATGCTCAGGTAAAACAAGTTGGATAATCTGTACTTCCATATATCCACGTCTAATTCCTGAAGATCAAGGGATATTACAATGACTGGAATTCTGATAACTTTGTTTTTTATAGTAAATATATAATTTAATCATATGATTATAATGCATTAGAAAGTGATTGGTTAGAAGAAGCCTACATTACCAACACATAAAGTAAATTTTAACATCCATTTATGGCCAACTATGTAAACTTTAACATTGATTTATCCTGCAATAGATGTGGTTCAATTGGTAACATACGTTGCCGTCTTCCTCTAACGCCTCTTAAAGGGAAAGTAATCTAAAAGTCCTGAATGTAATCAGATTACATTACTGATTTGGGTAATCCAACAGTTACTGATTACTATTTTGAACAGGTAATTAGTTACTGTAACAGATTACATTTAGAAAGTAACTTAGCCAACCCTGACCACTGATTAAATTGTCATTTTTGCAGATAATATTTTTAGCTAGTACTATGTCAATATTTATCTTTAAAAATTAGCATGGCATTTAGCCAATTAATATAATGCAGTTTGGGATCGACTCCGATCGACTCCGGCACAATTACATCTTCTACAGCACTTTTAGTAACAGAATAAGACTATATGAGTTACAACATTAGTGAAACGGCCATTCGTAATGTTTCAATCGGCTTCATTTGGACCGATGTACTGGTATCTTACCCATTGGTTAGGGCTGAAGGGGACCGATGTACTGGTATCTTACCCATTGGTTAGGGCTGAAGGGGACCGATGTACTGGTATCTTACCCATTGGTTAGGGCTGAAGGGGACCGATGTACTGGTATCTTACCCATTGTTAGGGCTGAAGGGGACCGATGTACTGGTATCTTACCCATTGGTTAGGGCTGAAGGGGACCGATGTACTAGTATCTTACCCATTGGTTAGGGCTGAAGGGGACCGATGTACTGGTATCTTACCCATTGGTTAGGGCTGAAGGGGACCGATGTACTGGTATCTTACCCATTGGTTAGGGCTGAAGGGGACCGATGTACTGGTATCTTACCCATTGGTTAGGGCTGAAGGGGACCGATGTACTGGTATCTTACCCATTGGTTAGGGCTGAAGGGGACCGATGTACTAGTATCTTACCCATTGGTTAGGGCTGAAGGGGACCGATGTACTGGTATCTTACCCATTGGTTAGGGCTGAAGGGGACCGATGTACTAGTATCTTACCCATTGGTTAGGGCTGAAGGGGACCGATGTACTGGTATCTTACCCATTGGTTAGGGCTGAAGGGGACCGATGTACTGGTATCTTACCCATTGGTTAGGGCTGAAGGGGACCGATGTACTAGTATCTTACCCATTGGTTAGGGCTGAAGGGGACCGATGTACTGGTATCTTACCCATTGGTTAGGGCTGAAGGGGACCGATGTACTGGTATCTTACCCATTGGTTAGGGCTGAATGGGACCGATGTACTAGTATCTTACCCATTGGTTAGGGCTGAAGGGGACCAATGTACTAGTATCTTACCCATTGGTTAGGGCTGAAGGGGACCGATGTACTGGTATCTTACCCATTGGTTAGGGCTGAAGGGGACCGATGTACTAGTATCTTACCCATTGGTTAGGGCTGAAGGGGACCGATGTACTAGTATCTTACCCATTGGTTAGTGCTGAAGGGGACCGATGTACTAGTATCTTACCCATTGGTTAGGGCTGAAGGGGACCGATGTACTGGTATCTTACCCATTGGTTAGGGCTGAAGGGGACCGATGTACTGGTATCTTACCCATTGGTTAGGGCTGAAGGGGACCGATGTACTGGTATCTTACCCATTGGTTAGGGCTGAAGGGGACCGATGTACTGGTATCTTACCCATTGGTTAGGGCTGAAGGGGACCGATGTACTGGTATCTCACCCATTGGTTAGGGCTGAAGGGGACCGATGTACTGGTATCTTAAACATTTGAACTGTGGGTGAATAGTTACACCTCTTATTATTAAGTGATGAATTAAAACTTGAAATTCCGTTACCAAATCGTTAATGGAATTTCAGAAAATAACGGAATTTCTGCAATTGAATTGGCTATAATGTGAAATCAGAGTAGTGACAAAATACAGTTAGGTTTACACGTTTGGACAATACAGTACAATACAGCACAGTATTTCATATTTTATTGGGATCCTCAATTACACTCTTCCTGGGGTCCAAACAGGAAACAAAACAACAAATAAAAAGACCTGATAACACACATAGCAGCACATCATTTCCTGCCTCCTGTTCAGATACAGGAGCTGGTTCCTGTTCTACCAGCCGTTCCAGCTCCCACAAGTCAATGATTCATGCAAGGCCACCCATCTACACATTACCATCCATAATACAGTGGCAATTACAATACAAAATATACATCACATTGTCCGTGTCTCTTCAAGTCAAGGCTTGTGCACAAGGCCACCCACCCACATAATAAAGTGTAAATTACAACTCAAACATGGCCGTGTCTCTGATAAGTCCTGTTGTGCAGTATGGTGTTATTTTATCAATTTTTATCTGGTTTTATTGCTATCTGGAGCTACCTGTTTGGCAGAGAGTTCCATGTAGTCATGACTCTATTTAATACTGTGTGTTTCCCAGCCAATGCTTTTAGTTGTTTGAGATATTTAGCAACAGACTATTGCTATTTATTACCCAGAACTGTTGAGTAAATCACAGTTCAGTACTGTAGAGTAGAGCACAGTTCAGTAATGTAGAGTAGAGCACAGTTCAGTACTGTAGAGTAGAGCACAGTTCAGTACTGTAAGTAAGCACAGTTCAGTACTGTAGAGTAGAGCACAGTTCAGTACTGTAGGGTAAGCACAGTTCATTACTGTAGAGTAGAGCACAGTTCATTACTGTAGAGTAGAGCACAGTTAAGCACTTTAGGGTAGAGCACAGTTCAGCACTGTAGGGTAGAGCACAGTTCAGCACTGTAGGGTAAGCACATTCAGTACTGCAGATAGCACAGTTCAGTACTGTAGGGTAGTAGCACAGTTCAGTACTGTAGGTTAAGCACAGTTCAGTACTGTAGCGTAAAGCAAAGTTCAGTAATGTAGAGTGCAAAGTTCAGTACTGTAGGGTAGAGCACAGTTCAGTACTGTAGAGAGAGCACAGTTCATACTGTAGAGTAGAGCACAGTTCAGTACTGTTAGTAACACAGTTCAGTACTGTAGAGTAGAGCACAGTTAAGCACTTTAGGGTAGAGCACAGTTCAGCACTGTAGGGTAGAGCACAGTTCAGCACTGTAGGGTAGAGCACAGTTCAGTACTGTAGAGTAGAGCACAGTTCAGTACTGTAGGGTAGAGCACAGTTCAGTACTGTAGGTTAGAGCACAGTTCAGTACTGGGCTGAAGCAAAGTTCAGATGTACTGAGTAGCAAAGTTCAGTACTGTAGGGCTAGAGCACAGTTCAGTACTGTAGAGTAGAGCACAGTTCAGTACTGAAGTAGGCACAGTTCAGTACTGTATCTTAGCACAGTTCAGTACTGTAGAGCTAGAGCACAGTTCAGTACTGTAGATCTTAGCACAGTTCAGTACTGTAGGGTAGAGCACAGTTCAGTACTGTCAAGTAAATCACAGTTCAGTACTGTAGGGTAGACACAGTTCAGTACTGTAGAGTAGAGCACAGTTCAGTAATGTAGGGTAGAGCACAGTTCAGTACTGTAGATTAGAGCACAGTTCAGTACTGTAGAGTAGAGGACAGTTCAGTACTGTAGAGTAGAGCACAGTTCAGTACTGTCAAGTAAATCACAGTTCAGTACTGTAGAGTAGAGCACAGTTCAGTACTGTAGGGTAGAGCACAGTTCAGTACTGTAGAGTTAGCACAGTTCAGTACTGTAGAGTAGAGCACAGTTCAGTACTGTAGATTAGAGCACAGTTCAGTACTGTAGGGTAGAGCACAGTTCAGTACTGTAGAGTTAGCACATTTCAGTACTGTAGAGTAGAGCACAGTTCAGTACTGTCAAGTAAATCACAGTTCAGTACTGTAGAGTAGAGGCACAGTTCAGTACTTTAGAGTAGAGCACAGTTCAGTACTGTAGAGTTGAGCACAGTTCAGTACTGTAGAGTAGAGCACAGTTCAGTACTGTAGAGTAGAGCACAGTTCAGTACTGTAGATAGAGTACAGTTCAGTACTGTAAGTAGAACACAGTTCAGTACTGTAGAGTAGAGCACAGTTCAGTACTGTAGAGTAGAGCACAGTTCAGTACTGTAGAGTAAATCACAGTTCAGTACTGTAGAGTAGAGCAGAGTTCAGTACTGTAGAGTAGAGCAGAGTTAAGTACTGTAGAGTAGAGCACAGTTCAGTACTGTAAGTCGAGCAGAGTTCAGTACTGTAGAGTATCTTACCGTACTGTAGAATACAGTTCAGTACTGTAGAGTAAAGAAACTGAACTATACTCTACTGTAGAGTAAAGAAACTGAACTATACTCTACTGTAGAGTAAAGAAACTGAACTATACTCTACTGTAGAGTAGAGTAAAGCACAGGTGGTGTATGTGTATATTATCACAAACAAAGTACAAGGGGAGTGAATTGATGTTAACTTCAGCTGTCAGCTGTATCTACCGAGTTAAGTTAGCCTACAAAACGGGAAGCTACTGGTATATTCTTTCATTGTAAAGTGTTGTAAAGCTTGTATGGACATTGTTTTGCAAACAGTAATTCAGTTTAAAAAAATGTCTACATGCTGTGTCGCATTATTTAAATGTGTTAACTTGTGTGCATCATGACTGGGGAGCTGACATGATGCAGGCAACACTTCCAGTGGAGGCTAGCAGTGACTTAGTGAAGCTAACATGATGCAGGCAACACTTCCAGTGGAGGCTAGCAGTGACTTAGTGAAGCTAACATGATGCAGCCAACACTTCCAGTGGAGGCTAGCAGTGACTTAGTGAAGCTAACATGATGCAGCCAACACTTCCAGCGGAGGCTAGCAGTGACTTAGTGAAGCTAACATGATGCAGCAAACACTTCCAGTGGAGGCTAGCAGTGACTTAGTGAAGCTAGCATGATGCAGGCAACACTTCCAGTGGAGGCTAGCAGTGACTTAGTGAAGCTAACATGATGCAGCCAACACTTCCAGTGGCGGCTCGCAGTGACTTAGTGAAGCTAACATGATGCAGGCAACACTTCCAGTGGAGGCTAGCAGTGACTTAGTGAAGCTAACATGATGCAGCCAACACTTCCAGTGGAGGCTAGCAGTGACTTAGTGAAGCTAACATGATGCAGGCAACACTTCCAGCGGAGGCTAGCAGTGACTTAGTGAAGCTAACATGATACAGCCAACACTTCCAGTGGAGGCTCGCAATGACTTAGTGAAGCTAACATGATGCAGCCAACACTTCCAGCGGAGGCTAGCAGTGACTTAGTGAAGCTAACATGATGCAGCCAACACTTCCAGTGGAGGCTAGCAGTGACTTAGTGAAGCTAACATGATGCAGCCAACACTTCCAGTGGCGGCTCGCAGTGACTTAGTGAAGCTAACATGATGCAGGCAACACTTCCAGTGGAGGCTAGCAGTGACTTAGTGAAGCTAACATGATACAGCCAACACTTCCAGTGGAGGCTCGCAGTGACTTAGTGAAGCTAACATGATGCAGCCAACACTTCCAGCGGAGGCTAGCAGTGACTTAGTGAAGCTAACATGATGCAGCCAACACTTCCAGTGGAGGCTCACAGTGACTTAGTGAAGCTAACATGATGCAGCCAACACTTCCAGCGGAGGCTAGCAGTGACTTAGTGAAGCTAACATGATGCAGCCAACACTTCCAGTGGAGGCTCGCAGTGACTTAGTGAAGCTAACATGATGCAGCCAACACTTCCAGCGGAGGCTAGCAGTGACTTAGTGAAGCTAACATGATGCAGCCAACACTTCCAGCGGAGGCTAGCAGTGATTTAGTGAAGCTAACATGATGCAGCCAACACTTCCAGTGCAAGCTCGCAGTGAGTAAGTGGTGTTGTTTCATTGTATTTTTTGTGGAAGGGAGCATTCATTTTCAAAAGCATAATTCTGTTACTGTGGAATTGCCATACACCCATAAGAGAGTGCCAAACCTCTCTGCCAATTGCAGCTTGTTTTCTGTTTAGCCCTTCCCACTCAAGCCCCTCCCAGACAGTCATAGTTACATTCTAGATTGAGAAATTGATATTTGCTAAGAATTATTATTATTATTTTTTTTTTTTACCATTTTATTTGAAAATAAATCAAATGTATTTATAAAGGCCTTTTTACATCACATGATGTAACAAACAGAGATCCTTAATTGTTGGCCAGAAATGATTTGATATTGAGATAGAAACGGCTGCATTGGCCCATTTTAAAGGCGCTTAGTTCAGTCTGAATTAAATGTGCTTAGTTCAGTCTGAATGGTGTTTAAATGTGCTTAGTTCAGTCTGAATTAAATGTGCTTAGTTCAGTCTGAACAGTGTTTAAATGTGCTTAGTTCAGTCTGAATTAAATGTGCTTAGTTCAGTCTGAATTAAATGTGCTTAGTTCCGTCTGAACAGTGTTTAAATGTGCTTAGTTCCGTCTGAACAGTTTGTTTTGGGGGGGGGGGGGATTCAGACTTTATTTTCTTGAAATACAGCTGCATGCATTTCTAAATGCTGACTGACTGCTGTGTTGAGAATGTATCTGTATAATTTGACACTAATGAAAGTGTTTTAGATATAGACTTAACCTACGGCAGTAGTTTATTGTAGTTTATCTGTGTTGATGTGTTACAGGCAGTGTGTTCCCGACATTCTGAAGCATCCAACCTAAAGAAAGAAGTTGCAAACGAAGGGGGGGGGGGGGGTAGTCCCTATTTGAATAGCCAGCTGGCGCTTATAGAACACAATGTTGTAGCCTAGAGCTTGTCCAGCCTTCACTGATTAATACACAGCACAATACACATTCATTACTAATCTAGCCAATTAGAAGAAACTAATGAACACCACAAGACATCATGAATTCACCCTCCACACTGAAAATGAGGCTGTCTATGTGTGTGTGTGTGTGTGTACAAATGCATGAATGTGTAACATGGGGAGCAACATCTACACATTCTCAGGCTATGGTGGTGATGTCGACTTTGTAGGGCTTTCCATCCATCCATAGGAGCTGTGGATAGCTGAAGTATATTCCATATATATAGTAAACTACTATTGACCAGGGCCCATAGGAAATGACACAGTGTGATGATTTGCCCATGTGAAGTCACTGGCCAGATACATTAGCTGATCCAATAGAGCTGAGTGAATTCAATCTCTTTTGATGGGGGGGGGGGGATTTCCACGTTGTTGTTGAAAATCACCCGAATTGCTTTATTGCATCACACACATCAATATCATTATAGGCCTGATGTGTACCTCCACACCAACTAGAAGGGCCACAGCCCGTAGGGCATCGTGTGGAATCAGATTGGGGTAAAGATGATCGGGAGATCACACATCAGGATCTTAGAGTAGGAGTGCTGATCTAGGATCAGGTCTCACTTGTTCATGTATTCATTATTATCCTAAAATCAGCACTGCTCCTAAACCGGACAACGACACACACAAAAAGGCGACAAAAACAACGAGACTGCATCACTATGTCCCCGCTAATGGCGAACATATTATGTCTGTTTAGGATGTATAGGCTCTCACACAACTCGGGATGTAAAAGTCAACACGAAGGTGTGGTAATGAGACAGCCATCACCTCACGGTCCTAAATGACTTCCAGAGGCAGGTGTTTGTCTGAGCCCACGGCTCCTCGCTGGTCAAAATGACCCTCTGAGGACCATGCCAGTAGTAGCCTGTCCTCCATCCACAACGTGTGGCTTCCCTCTCCAGGTTTGACCATTGAAACAAAGTGACGCTGTAGTGAAACACTGGCTACATGTAACGGGCTGCCAGAAACACGCTGCCACTACAGACATGTCAAAACCACTTGTCCATTACAGCAGGATCCTATCGACCGTGAACGATGTCAGCAACAATAGACAACAGTTGAATTGGCGAATAGCAACCATTCCGCGCATTTCTCACCCGTGGGTCAGTGTGCAACCGACTGCATCACGGACAACTTACCGTGTGATTAAAGTATATTCCAAAGGAAATGCAAATCCATCAAAGGGAAAGAAAGGACAAAGTCATGCTACTCCATCGTGTTGTCCGAGTGCTCCAGCGTGTACTTTGAGACCGGGGATCAGAAAGAGAGGACGTGAACGGGACGCTGTGAATGGGAGGCGGGGACAAGGCGTGTTTTTACCACTGAGAACCCACTCAGGCGTTATAATGAGCTTTCATACAGCGTCCCCGCGATCAACGGGGACTGACGTCTCATCCATCCGGAATTAGTCTTTATTTTGTACAAACTGAGGTTTTTTGGCGGAGTCACAACCCGTGTATCACCTGTACACCTGTCCGTTTACTGACTACTTGGCGAGAAGGTTGGGGATGAATCCCCCACCAGCCCAAGCCAATAGCATAGAACCTCAAATACTCTACTATTAGTTCAATCTCCAAACATGATTTTCACAATTGCTTGACTATAATATCGTAAGGAAAGCAGGGAGCAGGTCTCGAACCCTCAATTTTCTAGCCTAAAGTCCAGCGCGCTATCGACTGTACCGTAAAGTCCTGCTCAAGCGGCAGAGTCGATATCTGCGCTTATAAACCCAGGGATCTTTACAATATAAACTGTGATGGTTTATACTACAATACGAACTTTGCTGGCTTGAAATGTTGAGGGTACACTCAATAGTTGTTGTTTTTTCGTGTTTATATCAAAATATTGTCCACCATACAATTCTGCCCATGTGTAGTTATCCGGGGAGGAGGTTGTATCAAAGGTAACCTAATGTAGCATTAAAGAAAAGGCATTTAATTCCTTCTGGTCCTGGTTGCTCTTCAACCAATCCAATAAACGTGGAGGCGGAGTTAAGATTGAGTACCTCCTTGTTATTAACGGACACTATTTTCACGCCACTTCGATACAAAGTGATTTGCAGGTTCGGAGTGCATTTTTTGCCAACACTAACTTTTTCCCCTAACCTTAAACTCAGTCTCCTAACCTGGTATTTTAATTCTCCTAACCTGCTATTTTAATTCTCCTAACCTGCTATTTTAATTCTCCTAACCTGCTATTTTAATTCTCCTAACCTGCTATTTTAATTCTCCTAACCTGCTATTTTAATTCTCCTAACCTGCTATTTGAATTCTCCTAACCTGCTATTTTAATTCTCCTAACCTGCTATTTTAAGTCTCCTAACCTGCTCCGTAAATTCTCCTAACCTGCTATTTTAATTCTCCTAACCTGCTCCATAAATTCTCCTAACCTGCTATTTTAATTCTCCTAACCTGCTCCGTAAATTCTCCTAACCTGCTATTTTAATTCTCCTAACCTGCTACGAAGAAGTCGCTTCAATATATAAGTGACATAAAAAAGGTCCAAAAGCGGAAGTCACATCACAGGCTCACTGAAAACCTGATGTTGTGACCCTATTGAGGTACCCAGTTAGTAAAATGACTCAGGCTCAGCTGGGGCCCACAACATTTGTTTTTCTGTCCCAGTATATGCCCGACCCAATGCTGGCCCACACACTGCAGACCGATCCGATTAAAAAGGAGCAGCCCAGCTCTGACCTATATACCGCACAAAGGTACGGCTGAGTTTCCACCAGGTCCCAGTCCAGAGCTGGGCCAGATGCTGAGTTCCCGCCAGGTCCCGGTCCAGAGCTGGGCCAGATGCTGAGTTCCCGCCAGGTCCAGAGCTGGGCCAGATGCTGAGTTCCTGCCAGGTCCCAGGTCCAGAGCTGGGCCAGATGCTGAGTTCCCGCCAGATCCCGGTCCAGAGCTGGGCCAGATTCTGAGTTCCCGCCAGGTCCCTGTCCAGAGCTGGGCCAGATGCTGAGTTCCCGCCAGGTCCCAGTCCAGAGCTGGGCCAGATGCTGAGTTCCCACCAGATCCCAGGTCCAGAGCTGGGCCAGATGCTTAGTTCCCGCCAGGTCCCCGGTCTAGAGCTGGGCCAGATGCTGAGTTCACGCCAGGTCCCAGGTCCAGAGCTGGGCCAGATGCTGAGTTCCCGCCAGGTCCCAGGTCCAGAGCTGGGTCAGATGCTGAGTTCCTGCCAGGTCCCAGGTCCAGAGCTGGGCCAGATGCTGAGTTCCCGCCAGATCCCGGTCCAGAGCTGGGCCAGATTCTGAGTTCCCGCCAGGTCCCAGGTCCAGAGCTGGGCCAGATGCTGAGTTCCCGCCAGGTCCCGGTCCAGAGCTGGGCCAGATGCTGAGTTCCCGCCAGATCCCGGTCCAGAGCTGGGCCAGATGCTGAGTTCCTGCCAGGTCCCAGTCCAGAGCTGGGCCAGATGCTGAGTTCCCGCCAGGTCCCAGTCCAGAGCTGGGCCAGATGCTGAGTTCCCACCAGATCCCAGGTCCAGAGCTGGGCCAGATGCTTAGTTCCCGCCAGGTCCCCGGTCTAGAGCTGGGCCAGATGCTGAGTTCCCGCCAGGTCCCCGGTCTAGAGCTGGGCCAGATGCTGAGTTCACGCCAGGTCCCGGTCCAGAGCTGGGCCAGATGCTGAGTTCCCACCAGATCCCCGGTCCAGAGCTGGGCCAGATGCTGAGTTCCCACCAGGTCCCAGGTCCAGAGCTGGGCCAGATGCTGAGTTCCCACCAGGTCCCAGGTCCAGAGCTGGGCCAGATGCTGAGTTCCCACCAGGTCCCAGGTCCAGAGCTGGGCCAGATGCTGAGTTCCTGCCAGGTCCCAGGTCCAGAGCTGGGCCAGATGCTGAGTTCCCACCAGGTCCCAGGTCCAGAGCTGGGCCAGATGCTTAGTTCCCGCCAGGTCCCCGGTCTAGAGGACCTTGGAAATTTTCATGAATCTTGTACCAAGAAAATCTATTCAAAGTAATATATTCTAGAGTTTCAAAACAGTGGAGCTGGATATCTACTACACTAGAGAGTTTCCACAGAATGTCCTCTAGATATCAACTACACTAGAGGGTCTCAACTACACTAGAGGGTCTCTACTACACTAGAGAGTCTCTACTACACTAGAGGGTCTCTACTACACTAGATATCTACTACACTAGAGGGTCTCTACTACACTAGAGGGTCTCTACTACACTAGAGAGTCTCTACTACACTGGAGAGTCTCTACTACACTAGATATCTACTACACTAGAGGGTCTCCACAAAGCAGTTCTTTGCACTCCAAATATAAAGTTAGATCAAATGTATTGTTGATGAATCATCTTCTCCACATTGACTGTACCGGTACCCCTTGTAAATAGCCTCCACATTGACTCTGTACTGGTACCCCCTGCATATAGCCTCCACATTGACTCTGTACCGGTACCCCCTGTATATAGCCTCCACATTGACTCTGTACTGGTACCCCCTGTATATAGCCTCCACATTGACTCTGTACCGGTACACCCTGTATATAGCCTCCACATTGACTCTGTACCGGTACCCCCTGTATATAGCCTCCACATTGACTCTGTACTGGTACCCCCTGTATATAACCTCCACATTGACTCTGTACCGGTACCCCTTGTAAATAGCCTCCACATTGACTCTGTACTGGTACCCCCTGTATATAGCCTCCACATTGACTCTGTACCGGTACCCCCTGTATATAGCCTCCACATTGACTCTGTACCGGTACACCCTGTATATAGCCTCCACATTGACTCTGTACCGGTACCCCCTGTATATAGCCTCCACATTGACTCTGTACTGGTACCCCCTGTATATAACCTCCACATTGACTCTGTACCGGTACCCCTTGTAAATAGCCTCCACATTGACTCTGTACTGGTACCCCCTGTATATAGCCTCCACATTGACTCTGTACCGGTACACCCTGTATATAGCCTCCACATTGACTCTGTACCGGTACCCCCTGTATATAGCCTCCACATTGACTCTGTACTGGTACCCCCTGTATATAACCTCCACATTGACTCTGTACCGGTACCCCCTGTATATGGCATCCACATTGATTCTGTACCGGTACCCCCTGTATATAGCCTCGACATTGACTCTGTACCGGTACCCCCTGTATATAGCCTCCACATTGACTCAGTACTGTAACACCCTGTATATAGCCTCCACATTGACTCTGTACTGGTGCTCCCTGTATATAGCCTCCACATTGACGCTATACTGGTACCCCCTGTATATAGCCTCCACATTGACTCTGTACCGGTACCCCCTGTATATAGCCTCCACATTGACTCTGTACTGGTACCCCCTGTATATAGCCTCCACATTGACTCTGTACCGGAAACCCCTGTATATAGCCTCCTCATTGACTCTGTACCGGTACCCCCTGTATATAACCTCCACATTGACTCTGTACCGGTACCCCCTGTATATGGCATCCACATTGATTCTGTACCGGTACCCCCTGTATATAGCCTCCACATTGACTCTGTACAGGTACCCCCTGTATATAGCCTCCATATTGACTCAGTACCGTAACACCCTGTATATAGCCTCCACATTGACTCTGTACCGTTACACCCTGTATATAGCCTCAACATTGACTCTGTACTGTAACACCCTGTATATAGCCTCCACATTGACTCTGTACCGGTACACCCTGTATATAGCCTCGTTGTTGTTATTTATTGTTGCTCTTTTTATTTTTTACTTCAATTTTTTTGTTAATAATTTCTTAACTCTTATTAGACTTCACGCTATTTCTACACCTGTTGGATTCGTCGCATGTGACAAATGCAACTTGATTTGTAAATACACTATAATACTGTCTTCTCTACTACATAGAGTAAATACACTATAATACTGTCTTCTCTACTACATAGAGTAAATACACTATAATACCGTCTTCTCTACTACATAGAGTAAATACACTATAATACTGTCTTCTCTACTACATAGAGTCAATTTCACTATAATACTGTCTTCTCTACTACATAGAGCAAATACACTATAATACTGTCTTCTCTACTACATAGAGCAAATACACTATAATACTGTCTTCTCTACTACATAGAGTAGATACACCATAATACTGTCTCCTCTACTACATAGAGTAAATACACCATAATACTCTCTCCTCTACTACATAGAGTAAATACACTATAATACTGTCTCCTCTACTACATAGAGTAAATACACTATAATACTGTCTCCTCTACTACATAGAGTAAATACACCATAATACTGTCTCCTCTACTACATAGAGTAGTAATAGGAGAATAGCTGAAGTAAATCCCTCATGTTCACTAGACTAACGCTTAATGCAGTCATCAAGCAGCACGTTTCATCTGTTTATATTTCCTGATCTCGTAATCCTAACAGGTGATTGGACAACATTACAAAGCCAGCACAATGGGTTTGATATGTCAAATCTATTTCATTTTCTGTTTAATAACAGTGTTCATTTTAACTGTCACTCCGTGACCATAGAGAGGTGTTTATTCTCTATGTTGGTTGGGGCGTGACAGTTACTAGGGTGGTTTATCTAGGTGATTATATACATCTGTGTTGGCCTGGTGTGGTTACCAATCAGAGGCAGCTGTTTATCGTTGTCTCTGATTGAGGATCATATTTAGGCAGCCATTTTCCCATTGTGCTTTGTGGGATCTTGACTATGTATAGTTGCTTGTGAGTACTATTGTTGCATCACGTTTCGGGTTGCGATTTATTGTCTTCTTTGAGTTTCACTCCAAAATGAAGAGAATGGAACCATATCGCTCTGCATCTTGGTCCACTCCTTATAACGATCGTGACATTAACTCTTGAATTTGACTGTAAACACTACTACAATTTGGTTATCCGGGTACTAGTTCTTATTGTCTCGAGGATATTACCATCAATTTAGTTTTGGAGACGTTGGGTTTAAGATGTGTTCACCCTCACGACTGTGTACCAGAGGCTAGAAGGTTTAGAAAGGTACCACATTCCCTACACACTGCTTTTGGACAGGACCCATAGGACCATGTAGGGAAAAGGGTGTCATTTTGGACTACTGATGAAATACTGACACACCGTGTATTGACATCTGGGGTCATCAGGGAAACTGTCCCTCTCCGTCTCTACTTTTTAATCTCTATTTGAATAAGTAGGGGGTATTGGCCCAATTCTGTTCTACAAGCGTTAGTTGGGAGATTTTCTTGGCACTTGCAAAACTATGCATGCAGTATTTCGATTCGGATGTTTCTCACATTTGGTAAATTCATTATTAGAGAGTGGACCACATACTTCTGTGCCATAGAGAGCAATTGGTTTTATTCTATAACTGATTTGGAAAATTTTAAGCCAGATTCTAATTGGTTTTAATATTCCTTTTAATGGCATAGAATTCTCTTCTTGCTTTGGCTCTCAGCTCATTCACAGCCCTGTGAAAGCTACCTGTGTTGCTGATATTTTGTCCTAGATACGTGTCGTTTTGTGTGTGTTCTAATAGACCTGTGTTTTCTATAGGTTAAATGTCTCTCTCTCTAGAGTATCAGCTGAAATCAGTCTCTCTCTCTAGAGTATCAATTCAATTCAATTCAAGGGGCTTTATTGGCATGGGAAACATGTGTTAACATTGCCAAAGCAAGTAAGGTATATAATATATAAAGTGAAATAAACAATAAAAATTAACAGTAGACATCACACATACAGAAGTTTCAAAACAATAAAGACATTACAAATGTCATATTATATATATATATATATATACAGTGTTTTTACAATGTGAAAATGGTAAAGGACACAAGATAAAATAAATAAGCATAGATATGTGTTGTATTTACAATGGTGCGTGTTCTTCACTGGTTGCCCTTTTCTCGTGGCAACAGGTCACAAATCTTGCTGCTCTGATGGCACACTGTGGAATTTCACCCAGTAGATATGGGAGTTTTTCAAAATTGGATTTGTTTTCGAATTCTTTGTGGATCTGTGTAATCTGAGGGAAATATGTCTCTCTAATATGGTCATACATTGGGCAGGAGGTTAGGAAGTGCAGCTCAGTTTCCACCTCATTTTGTGGGCAGTGAGCACATAGCCTGTCTTCTCTTGAGAGCCATGTCTGCCTACGTCGGCCTTTCTCAATAGCAAGGCTATGCTCGCTGAGTCTGTACATAGTCAAAGCTTTCCTTAATTTTGGGTCAGTCACAGTGGTCAGGTATTCTGCCGCTGTGTACTCTCTGTGTAGGGCCAAATAGCATTCTAGTTTGCTCTGTTTTTTTGTTAATTCTTTCCAGTGTGTCAAGTAATTATCTTTTTGTTTTCTCATGATTTGGTTGGGTCTAATTGTGCTGCTGTCATGGGGCTCTGTAGGGTGTGTTTGTGAACAGAGCCCCAGGACCAGCTTGCTTAGGGGACTCTTCTCCAGGTTCATCTCTCTGTAGGTGATGGCTTTGTTGTGGAAGGTTTGGGAATCGCTTCCTTTTAGGTGGTTATAGAATTTAACTGCTCTTTTCTGGATTTTGATAATTAGTGGGTATCGGCCTAATTCTGCTCTGCATGCATTATTTGGTGTTCTACGTTGTACACTGAGGATATTTTTGCAGAATTCTGCGTGCAGAGTCTCAATTTGGTGTTTGTCCCATTTTGTGAAGTCTTGGTTGGTGAGCGGACCCCAGACCTCACAACCATAAAGGGCAATGGGCTCTATGACTGATTCAAGTATTTTTAGCCAAATCCTAATTGGTATGTTGAAATTTATGTTCCTTTTGATGGCATAGAATGCCCTTCTTGCCTTGTCTCTCAGATCGTTCACAGCTTTGTGGAAGTTACCTGTGGCGCTGATGTTTAGGCCAAGGTATGTATAGTTTTTTGTGTGCTCTAGGGCAACAGTGTCTAGATGGAATTTGTATTTGTGGTCCTGGTGACTGGACCTTTTTGGAACACCATTATTTTGGTCTTACTGAGATTTACTGTCAGGGCCCAGGTCTGACAGAATCTGTGCATAAGATCTAGGTGCTGCTGTAGGCCCTCCTTGGTTGGTGACAGAAGCACCAGATCATCAGCAAACAGCAGACATTTGACTTCAGATTCTAGTAGGGTGAGGCCGGGTGCTGCAGACTTTTCTAGTGCCCGCGCCAGTTCGTTGATATATATGTTGAAGAGGGTGGGGCTTAAGCTGCATCCCTGTCTAACCCACGACCCTGTGTGAAGAAATGTGTGTTTTTTGCCAATTTTAACCGCACGCTTGTTGTTTGTGTACATGGATTTTATGATGTCGTATGTTTTACCCCCAACACCACTTTCCAACAGTTTGTATAGCAGACCCTCATGCCAAATTGAGTCGAAGGCTTTTTGAAATCAACAAAGCATGAGAAGACTTTGCCTTTGTTTTGGTTTGTTTGGTTGTCAATTAGGGTGTGCAGGGTGAATACATGGTCTGTTGTACGGTAATTTGGTAAAAAGCCAATTTGACATTTGCTCAGTACATTGTTTTCATTGAGGAAGTGTACGAGTCTGCTGTTAATGATAATGCAGAGGATTTTCCCAAGGTTACTGTTGACGCATATTCCACGGTAGTTATTGGGGTCAAATTTGTCTCCATTTTTGTGGATTGGGGTGATCAGTCCTTGGTTCCAAATATTGGGGAAGATGCCAGAGCTAAGGATGATGTTAAAGAGTTTTAGTATAGCCAATTGGAATTTGTTGTCTGTATATTTGATCATTTCATTGAGGATACCATCAACACCACAGGCCTTTTTGGGTTGGAGGGTTTTTATTTTGTCCTGTAACTCATTCAATGTTATTGGAGAATCCAGTGGGTTCTGGTAGTCTTTAATAGTTGATTCTAAGATTTGTATTTGATCATGTATATGTTTTTGCTCTTTATTCTTTGTTATAGAGCCAAAAAGATTGGAGAAGTGGTTTACCCATACATCTCCATTTTGGATAGATAATTCTTCGTGTTGTTGTTTGTTTAGTGTTTTCCAATTTTCCCAGAAGTGGTTAGAGTCTATGGATTCTTCAATTACATTGAGCTGATTTCTGACATGCTGTTCCTTCTTTTTC
This sequence comes from Oncorhynchus masou masou, assembly GCF_036934945.1. Classification (NCBI taxonomy): domain Eukaryota; kingdom Metazoa; phylum Chordata; class Actinopteri; order Salmoniformes; family Salmonidae; genus Oncorhynchus; species Oncorhynchus masou. The sequence goes on along the minus strand of NC_088222.1, from coordinate 3,305,618 downwards.
CGTAGTGTATTTCTGTATTGTTTTAGTGATTCACCATAGTGAAGGCGTAGACTCAGGTTTTCCGGGTCTCTATGTTTTTGGTTGGACAGGTTTCTCAATTTCTTTCTTAGAATTTTGCATTCTTCATCAAACCATTTGTCATTGTTGTTAATTTTCTTCGGTTTTCTATTTGAGATTTTTAGATTTGATAGGGAAGCTGAGAGGTCAAATATACTGTTAAGATTTTCTACTGCCAAGTTTACACCTTCACTATTACAGTGGAACGTTTTACCCAGGAAATTGTCTAAAAGGGATTGAATTTGTTGTTGCCTAATTGTTTTTTGGTAGGTTTCCAAACTGCATTCCTTACATCTATAGCATTTCTTAATGTTACTCAGTTCCTTTGGCTTTGATGCCTCATGATTGAGTATTGCTCTGTTTAGGTAGACTGTGATTTTGCTGTGGTCTGATAGGGGTGTCAGTGGGCTGACTGTGAACGCTCTGAGAGACTCTGGGTTGAGGTCAGTGATAAAGTAGTCTACAGTACTACTGCCAAGAGATGAGCTATAGGTGTACCTACCATAGGAGTCCCCTCGAAGCCTACCATTGACTATGTACATACCCAGCGTGCGACAGAGCTGCAGGAGTTGTGACCCGTTTTTGTTGGTTATGTTGTCATAGTTGTGCCTAGGGGGCATACGGTGGAGGGGATGCTGTCACCTCCAGGCAGGTGTTTGTCCCCCTGTGTGCTGAGGGTGTCAGGTTCTTGTCCGGTTCTGGCATTTAGGTCACCACAGACTAGTACATGTCCCTGGGCCTGGAAATGGTTGATTTCCCCCTCCAGGATGGAGAAGCTGTCTTCATTAAAATATGGGGATTCTAGTGGGGGGATATAGGTAGCACACAGGAGGACATTTTTTCTCTATTAGGATAATTTCCTTTTGAATTTCTAGCCAAATGTAGAATGTTCCTGTTTTGATTAATTTAATGGAGTGAGTTAGGTCTGCTCTATACCAAATTAGCATACCCCCGAGTCCCTTCCTGTTTCACACCTGGTAGTTTGGTGGATGGGACTACCAGCTCTCTGTAACCTAGAGGGCATCCAGTGGGTCTGTCTCCTCTATACCAGGTTTCTTGCAGGATGACAATGTCTGTATTACCGATTTCTTTGGTGAAGTCCGGGTTTCTGCTCTTCAGGCCAAAGGCAGATGACCTCAGGCCTTGGATATTCCAATCATCTGATATCAGTCTCTCTCTGTAGAGTATCAGCTGAAATCTGTCTCTCTCTGTAGAGTATCATCTGAAATCTGTCTCTCTCTGTAGAGTATCAGCTGAAATCTGTCTCTCTCTCTTCCGGCGCCAACAGAGATGGCCGCCTCGCTTCGCGTTCCTAGGAAACTATGCAGTTTTTTGTTTTTTTACGTGTTATTTCTTACATTAGTACCCCAGGTCATCTTAGGTTTCATTACATACAGTCGAGAAGAACTACTGAATATAAGATCAGCGTCAACTCACCATCAGTACAACCAAGAATATGACTTTCGCGAAGCGGATCCTGTGTTCTGCCTTTCAACCAGGACAACGGAATGGATTGCAGCCGGCGACCCCAAAAAACGACTTCGTAAAAGAGGGAAACGAGGCGGTCTTCTGGTCAGACTCCGGAGACAGGCACATCGTGCACCACTCCCTAGCATTCTTCTCGCCAATGTCCAGTCTCTTGACAAAAAGTTGATGAAATCCGAGCAAGGGTAGCATTCCAGAGGGACATCAGAGACTGTAAAGTTCTTTGCTTCACGGACACATAGCTCACTGGAGAGACGCTATCGAAGGCGGTGCAGCCAGCGGGTTTCTCCACGCATCGCGCCGACAGAAACAAAACCTTTTCTGGTAAGAAGAGGGGTGGGGGCGTATGCCTTATGGCTAACGAGATTATAATCACAGCCGTATATATTCCCCCCCCAAGCAGACACATCGATGGCTCTGAACAAACTTTATTTGACTCTTTGCAAACTGGAATCCATACATCCTGAGGCTGCATTCATTGTAGCTGGGGATTTTAACAAGGCTAATCTGAAAACAAGACTCCTAAATTGTATCAGCATATCGATTGTGCTATCAGGGCTGGCAAAACCTTGGATCATTGTTATTCTAACTTCGCGACGCATATAAGGCCCTGCCCCGCCAACCTTTCGGAAAAGCTGACCACGACTCCATTTTGCTGATCCCTGCCTACAGACAGAAACTAAAACAAGAAGCTCCCACGCTGAGGTCTGTCCAACGCTGGTCCGACCAAGCTGATTCCACACTCCAAGACTGCTTCCATCACGTGGACTGGGACATGTTTCGTATTGCGTCAGACAACAACATTGACGAATACGCTGATTCGGTGTGAGTTCATTAGAACGTGCGTTGAAGATGTCGTTCCCATAGCAACGATTAAAAAATTCCCAAACCAGAAACTGTGGATTGATGGCTGCATTCGCGTGAAACTGAAAGCGCGAACCACTGCTTTTAATCAGGGCAAGGTGACTGGAAACATGACTGAATACAAACAGTGCAGCTATTCCCTCCGCAAGGCTATCAAACAAGCTAAGTGTCAGTATAGAGACAAAGTAGAATTTCAATTCAACGGCTCAGACACGAGGTATGTGGCAGGGTCTACAGTCAATCACGGACTACAAAAAGAAAACCAGCCCAGTCACGGACCAGGATGTCTTGCTCCCAGGCAGACTAAATAACTTTTTTGCCCGCTTTGAGGACAATACAGTGCCACTGACACGGCCTGCAACGAAAACATGCAGACTCTCCTTCACTGCAGCCGAGGTGAGTAAAACATTTAAACGTGTTAACCCTCGCAAGGCTGCAGGCCCAGACGGCATCCCCAGCCGCGCCCTCAGAGCATGCGCAGACCAGCTGGCTAGTGCGTTTACGGACATATTCAATCAATCCCTATACCAGTCTGCTGTTCCCACATGCTTCAAGAGGGCCACCATTGTTCCTGTTCCCAAGAAAGCTAAGGTAACTGAGCTAAACGACTACCGCCCCGTAGCACTCACTTCCGTCATCATGAAGTGCTTTGAGAGACTAGTCAAGGACCATATCACCTCCACCCTACCTAACACCCTAGACCCACTCCAATTTACTTACTGCCCGAATAGGTCCACAGACGATGCAATCTCAACCACACTGAACACTGCCCTAACCCATGATGGACAAGAGGAATACCTATGTGAGAATGCTGTTCATCGACTACAGCTCAGCATTTAACACCATAGTACCCTCCAAGAACTATTTAGACTACTATAGATCCTATTTAGACTACTATAGACCCTATTTAGACTACTATAGACCCTATTTAGACTACTATAGACCCTATTTAGACTACTATAGATCCTATTTAGACTACTATAGATCCTATTTAGACTACTATAGACCCTATTTAGACTACTATAGACCCTATTTAGACTACTATAGACCCTATTTAGACTACTGTAGACCCTATTTAGACTACTATAGACCCTATTTAGACTACTGTAGACCTTTTTTCGACTACTATAGACCCTATTTAGACTACTATAGACCCTATTTAGACTACCATAGACCCTATTTAGACTACTATAGACCCTATTTAGACTACTATAGAACCTATTTAGACTACTATAGACGCTATTTAGACTACTATAGACCCTATTTAGACTACTATAGACCCTATTTAGACTACTATAGACCCTATTTAGACTACTATAGACCTTATTTAGACTACTATATACCCTATTTAGACTACTATAGATGCTATTTAGACTACTATAGAACCTATTTAGACTACTATAGACCCTATTTAAACTACTATAGACCCTATTTAGACTACTTTCGACCAGAGCCCTATTCCCTACATAGTGCACTAGTATAGATTCGAACCCTATTCGCTACATAGTGCACTATTTTTGACCAGAGCCCTATTCGATACATAGTGCACTATTTTTGACCAGAGCCCTATTCCCTATATAGTCCACTACTATTGACCAGAACCCTATTCCATATGTAGTGCACTACTACAGACCAGAGCCCTATTCCCTATATAGTCCACTACTATTGACCAGAACCCTATTCCATATGTAGTGCACTACTATTGACCAAATCCCTATTCCCTACATAGTGCACTACTATTGACCAGAGCCCTATTCCCTATATAGTGCACTACTACAGACCAGAGCACTATTCCTATATAGTGCACTATTTTTGACCAGAGCCCTATGGATAAAGACCAAGCAAACATGACCCGTTGGCAAAATGTGTGTAGTCTACGCAGGGCCAATATTTTACCCCACATCATGCCAATGTGGACATGTTTGATGGGGAAGTGCACTATATAGGGAATGGTGTACTATTTGGGATGCACTATTGACCAAATCCCTATTCCCTACATAGTGCACTACTATTGACCAGAGCCCTATTCCCTATATAGTGCACTACTATTGACCAGAGCACTATTCCCTATATAGTGCACTATTTTTGACCAGAGCCCTATGGATAAAGACCAAGCAAACATGACCCGTTGGCAAAATGTGTGTAGTCTACGCAGGGCCAATATTTTACCCCACATCATGCCAATGTGGACATGTTTGATGGGGAAGTGCACTATATAGGGAATGGTGTACTATTTGGGATGCACTATTGACCAAATCCTTATTCCCTACATAGTGCACTACTATTGACCAGAGCCCTATTCCCTATATAGTGCACTACTATTGACCAGAGCACTATTCCCTATATAGTGCACTATTTTTCACCAGAGCCCTATGGATAAAGACCAAGCAAACATGACCCGTTGGCAAAATGTGTGTAGTCTACGCAGGGCCAATATTTTATCCCACATCATGCCAATGTGGACATGTTTGATGGGGAAGTGCACTATATAGGGAATGGTGTACTATTTGGGATGCACTCCCATCCTATTTTCCCCAGCTCATGGATGATTCAATACTCTCATGGATGATTCAATACTCTCATGGATGATTCAATACTCTCATGGATGATTCAATACTCTCATGGATGATTCAATACTCTCATGGATGATTCAATACTCTCATGGATGATTCAATACTCTCATGGATGATTCAATACTCTCATGGATGATTCAATTTATTTTATTTTATTTCACCTTTATTTAACCAGGTAGGCTAGTTGAGAACAAGTTCTCATTTACAACTGCGACCTGGCCAAGATAAAGCATAGCAGTGTGAACAGACAACACAGAGTTACACATGGAGTAAACAATAAACAAGTCAATAACACAGTAGAAAAAAAAAGAAAAATAAGAGTCTATATACATTGTGTGCAAAAGGCATGAGGAGGTAGGCGAATAATTACAATTTAGCAGATTAACACTGGAGTGATAAATGATCAGATGGTCATGTGCAGGTAGAGATACTGGTGTGCAAAAGAGCAGAAAAGTAAATAAATACATTTACATTTACATTTAAGTCATTTGGCAGACGCCCTAAATAAAAACAGTATTGGGATGAGGTAGGTAAATTGGTGGGCTATTTACCGATGGACTATGTACAGCTGCAGCGATCGGTTAGCTGCTCAGATAGCAGATGTTTAAAGTTGGTGAGGGAGATAAAAGTCTCCAACTTCAACGATTTTTGCAATTCGTTCCAGTCACAGGCAGCAGAGAACTGGAAGGAAAGGCGGCCAAAAGAGTTGTTGGCTTTAGGGATGATCAGTGAGATACACCTGCTGGAGCGCGTCCTACGGGTGGGTGTTGCCATCGTGACCAGTGAACTGAGATAAGGCGGAGCTTTACCTAGCATGGACTTGTAGATGACCTGGAAGCAGTGGGTCTGGCGACAAATATGTAGCGAGGGCCAGCCGACTAGAGCATACAGGTCGCAGTGATAGGGGTTTAAAGTGCTTTAGTAACAAAACGGATGGCACTGTGATAAACTGCATCCAGTTTGCTGAGTAGAGTATTGGAAGCTATTTTGTAGATGACATCGCCGAAGTCGAGGATCAGTAGGATAGTCAGTTTTACTAGGGTAAGTTTGGTGGCGTGAGTGAAGGAGGCTTTGTTGTGAAATAGAAAGCCAACTCTAGATTTGATTTTAGATTGGAGATGTTTGATATGAGTCTTGGAAGGAGAGTTTACAGTCTGGCCAGACAACTAGTTAATTATAGTTGTCCACATATTCCAGGTCGGAACCATCCAGGGTGGTGATGCTAGTCGGGCGTGCGGGTGCAGGCAGCGAACAGTTGAAAAGCATGCATTTGGTTTTACTACCGTTTAAGAGCAGTTAGTGGCATGGGAAGGAGTGTTGTATGGAATTGAAGCTCGTTTGGACGTTAGATAGCACAGTGTCCAAGGAAGGGCCAGAAGTATACAGAATGGTGTCGTCTGCGTAGAGGTGGATCAGGGAATCGCCCGCAGCAAGAGCAACATCATTGATATATACAGAGAAAAGAGTCGGCCCGAGAATTGAACCCTGTGGCACCCCCATAGAGACTGCCAGAGGACCGGACAGCAGACCCTCCGATTTGACACACTGAACTCTGTCTGCAAAGTAATTGGTGAACCAGGCAAGACAGTTATCCGAAAAACCGAGGCTACTGAGTCTGCCGATAAGAATATGGTGATTGACAGAGTCGAAAGCCTTGGCAAGGTTGATGAATAAGGCTGCACAGTACTGTCTTTTATCGATGGCGGTTATGATGTCGTTTAGTACCTTGAGCGTGTCTGAGGTGCATCCATGACCAACTCGGAAACCAGATTGCACAGCGGAGAAGGTACGGTGGGATTCGAGATGGTCAGTGATCTGTTTGTTGACTTGGATTTCGAAGACCTTAGATTGGCAGGGCAGGATGGATATAGGTCTGTAACAGTTTTGGTCCAGGGTGTCTCCCCCTTTGAAGAGGGGGATGACCGCGGCAGCTTTCCAGTCCTTGTGGATCTCAGACGATATGAAAGAGAGGTTGAACAGGCTGGTAATAGGGGTTGCGACAATGGCGGTGGATAGATTCAGAAATAGAGGGTCCAGATTGTCAAGCCCAGCTGATTTGTACAGGTCCAGGTTTTGCAACTCTTTCAGAGCATCTGCTATCTGGATTTGGGTAAAGGAGAAGCTGGGGAGGCTTGGGCGAGTAGCTGCAGGGGGGGGCGGAGCTGTTGACCGAGGTTGGAGTAACCAGGAGGAAGGCATGGCCAGCCATTGAGAAATGCTTGTTGAAGTTTTCGATGATCATGGATTTATCGGAGATGACCGTGTTCCCTAGCCTCAGTGCAGTGGGCAGCTGGGAGGAGGTGCTCTTGTTCTCCATGGACTTTACAGTGTCCCAAAACTTTTTGGAGTTGGAGCTACAGGATGCAAACTTCTGCTTGAAAAAGCTGGCCTTTGCTTTCCTGACTGACTGCGTGTATTGGTTCCTGACTTCCCTGAACAGTTGCATATCGCGTGGACTATTCGATGCTATTGCAGTCTGCCACAGGATGTTTTTGTGCTGGTCGAGGGCAGTCACATCTGGAGTGAACCAAGGGCTATATCTGTTCTTCGTTCTGCATTTTTTGAACGGAGCAGGCTTATCTAAGATGGTGAGGAAGTTACTTTTAAAGAATGACCAGGCATCCTCAACTGACGGGATGAGGTCAATATCCTTCCAGGATACCAGGGCCTCGAAAGGCCTGCTCGCAGAAGTGTTTTAGGGAGCGTTTGACAGTGATGAGGTGTGGTCATTTGACAGGATGTTTTTGTGCTGGTCGAGGGCAGTCAGATCTGGAGTGAACCAAGGGCTATATCTGTTCTTCGTTCTGCATTTTTTGAACGGAGCAGGCTTATCTAAGATGGTGAGGAAGTTACTTTTAAAGAATGACCAGGCATCCTCAACTGACGGGATGAGGTCAATATCCTTCCAGAATACCCTGGCCAGGTTGATTAGAAAGGCCTGCTCGCAGAAGTGTTTTAGGGAGCGTTTGACAGTGATGAGGTGTGGTCGTTTGACTGCGGACCCGTAGCGGATACAGGCAATGAGGCAGTGATTGATGAGATCCTGATTGAAGACAGCGGAGTTGTATATGGAGGGCCAGTTGGTCAGGATAATGTCTATGAGGGTGCCCTTGTTTACAGATTTAGGGTTGTACCTGGTGGATTCCTTGATGATTTGTGTGAGGTTGAGGGTATCTAGCTTAGATTTTGGACTGCCGGGGTGTAAAGCATATCCCAGTTTAGGTCACCTAACAGAACAAACTCTGAAGCTAGATGGGGGGCGATCAATCCACAAATGGTGTCCGGGGCACAGTTGGGAGCTGAGGGAGGGGGGGGGGGGGGTTGGTAGCAGGCGGCAACAGTGAGATACTTATTTCTGGAGAGATTAATTTTTAAAATTAGAAGTTCGAACTGTTTGGGTATGGACCTGGAAAGTATGACATTACTTTGCAGGCTATCTCTACTTTAGACTGCAACTCCTCCCCCTTTGGCAGTTCTATCTTGATGGAAAATGTTATAGTTGGGTATGGAAATCTCAGAATTTTTGGTGGCCTTCCTAAGCCAGGATTCAGACACGGCAAGGACATCAGGGTTGGCAGAGTGTACTAAAGCAGTGAGTAAAACAAACTTAGGAAGGAGGCTTCTGATGTTGACATGCATGAAACCAAGGCTTTTTCGATCACAGAAGTCAACAAATGAGGGTGCCTGGGGACATGCAGGGCCTGGGTTTACCTCCACATCACCCGCGGAACAGAGGAGGAGTAGTATGAGGGTGCGGCTAAAGGCTATCAAAACTGGTCGCCTAGAGCGATGGGGACAAAGAATAAAAGGAGCAGATTCCTGGGCGTGGTAGAGTATATTCAGGGCATAATGCGCAGACAGGGGTATGGTGGGGTGAGGGTACTGCGGAGGTAAGCCCAGGCACTGGGTGATGATAAGAGAGGTTGTATCTCTGGACATGCTGGTTGTAATGGGTGAGGTCACTGCATGTGTGGGAGGTGGGACAAAGGAGGCATCAGGGGTATGAAGAGTGGAACTAGGGGCTCCATTGTAAACTAAAACAATGATAACTAACCTGAACAACAGTATACAAGGCATATTGACATTTCAAATCAAATCAAATTTTATTTGTCACATAGAAATGGTTAGCAGATGTTAATGCAAGTGTAGCGAAATGCTTGTGCTTCCAGTTCCGACAATGCAGTAATAACCATCAAGTAATCTAACTAACAATTCCAAAACTAATTTCTTATACACAGTGTAAGGGGATAAAGAATATGTACATAAAGATATGAATGAGTGATGGTGCAGAGCAGCATAGGCAAGATACAGTAGATGGTATCGAGTACAGTATATACATATGAGATGAGTATGTAAACAAAGTGGCATAGTTAAAGTGGCTAGTGATGCATGTATTACATAAGGATGCAGTAGATGATAGAGTACAGTATATACGTATACATATGAGATGAATAATGTAGGGTATGTAAACATTATATTAGGTATCATTGTTTAAAGTGGCTAGTGATATATTTTACATCCGTTCCCATCAATTACCATTATTGAAGTGGCTGGAGTTGAGTCAGTGTGTTGTCAGCAGCCACTCAATGTTAGTTTAACAGTCTGATGGCCTTGAGATAGAAGCTGTTTTTCAGTCTCTCGGTCCCAGCTTTGATGCACCTGTACTGACCTCGCCTTCTGGACGATAGCGGGTGAACAGGCAGTGGCTCGGGTGGGTGTTGTCCTTGATGATCTTTGTGGCCTTCCTGTAAAATCGGGTGGTGTAGGTGTCCTGGAGGGCAGGTAGTTTGCCCCCGGTGATACGTTGTGCAGACCTCACTACCCTCTGAATGAGTGATGGTGCAATTTCTTCTTAGCTAGCTACATAGCCGTCTTTGTATCAAAGATAATTGTGTAATTATCGTATTTCGTCGTCCTAACGTAGTCTACACTGCTATCTGCCCAGCAGCTAGCTAAGCAGCTAGCTAACGTCCACCATCCACCAGCACTGTAGAAACTATTACACTCAACTGAACGACTCGATTAGTGTAGTGTTAGCTAGCTACATAGTTGTCTTTGCTGTCTTCGTATCCAAGATAATTGTGTAGTTTAGAGTGTGTAGACTTAGAGTGATTATCTTAATTTACCGAGGTTAGCTAGCCAGCTATTTGTCGTCCTTAACGTAGGAGATACTGCTAGCTAGCTAGCCAACAGCTAGCCAACCTCTACCGAATAGAACTTCAACTACCCGGTCAACATTTCGCTTCGCTCCACAGGTAGTATCACATTTTCATTTCACTTCATTACAGTACAACGGTTTGATTTGTTTGATCGTAGCTAGCTAGCTACATAGCCGTCTTTGTATCTAAGACAATTGTGTAGTCTAGAGCGATTTTCTAGGTTAGCTAGCCAGCTATTGTCGTTATTTTAACGTAACGTAACGCAATCAACACTGCTAGCTAGCCAGCTAGCCCCCGAATGGCAGCACTGTAGAAACTATTACACTCGACGGAACGACTTGATTAGTGTAGTGTCAACAACGCAGCCACTGCCAGCTAGCCTACAAAGTCAACAACGCAGCCACTGCCAGCTAGCCTACTCCAGCAGTACTGTATCATTTCAATCATTTTAGTCAATAAGATTCTTGCTACGTAAGCTTAACTTTCTGAACATTCGAGACGTGTAGTCCACTTGTCATTCCAATCTCCTTTGCATTAGCGTAGCCTCTTCTGTAGCCTGTCAACTATGTGTCTATCTATCCCAGTTCTCTCCTCTCTGCACAGACCATACAAACGCTCCACACCGCGTGGCCGCGGCCACCCTAATCTGGTGGTCCCAGCGCGCAAGACCCACGTGGAGTTCCAGGTCTCCGGTAGCCTCTGGAACTGCCGATCTGCGGCCAACAAGGCAGAGTTCATCTCAGCCTATGCCTCCCTCCAGTCCCTCGACTTCTTGGCACTGACGGAAACATGGATCACCACAGATAACACTGCTACTCCTACTGCTCTCTCTTCGTCCGCCCACGTGTTCTCGCACACCCCGAGAGCTTCTGGTCAGCGGGGTGGTGGCACCGGGATCCTCATCTCTCCCAAGTGGTCATTCTCTCTTTCTCCCCTTACCCATCTGTCTATCGCCTCCTTTGAATTCCATGCTGTCACAGTTACCAGCCCTTTCAAGCTTAACATCCTTATCATTTATCGCCCTCCAGGTTCCCTCGGAGAGTTCATCAATGAGCTTGATGCCTTGATAAGCTCCTTTCCTGAGGACGGCTCACCTCTCACAGTCCTGGGCGACTTTAACCTCCCCACGTCTACCTTTGATTCATTCCTCTCTGCCTCCTTCTTTCCACTCCTCTCCTCTTTTGACCTCACCCTCTCACCTTCCCCCCCCTACTCACAAGGCAGGCAATACGCTCGACCTCATCTTTACTAGATGCTGTTCTTCCACTAACCTCATTTCAACTCTCCTCCAAGTCTCCGACCACTACCTTGTATCCTTTTCCCTCTCGCTCTCATCCAACACTTCCCACACTGCCCCTACTTGGATGGTATCGCGCCGTCCCAACCTTCGCTCTCTCTCCCCCGCTACTCTCTCCTCTTCCATCCTATCATCTCTTCCCTCTGCTCATACCTTCTCCAACCTATCTCCTGATTCTGCCTCCTCAACCCTCCTCTCTTCCCTTTCTGCATCCTTTGACTCTCTATGTCCCCTATCTTCCAGGCCGGCTCGGTCCTCCCCTCCCGCTCCGTGGCTCGACGACTCATTGCGAGCTCACAGAACAGGGCTCCGGGCAGCCGAGCGGAAATGGAGGAAAACTCGCCTCCCTGCGGACCTAGCATCCTTTCACTCCCTCCTCTCTACATTTTCCTCCTCTGTCTCTGCTGCTAAAGCCACTTTCTACCACTCTAAATTCCAAGCATCTGCCTCTAACCCTAGGAAGCTCTTTGCCACCTTCTCCTCCCTCCTGAATCCTCCTCCCCCTCCCCCCTCCATCTCCGCAGATGACTTCGTCAACCATTTTGAAAAGAAGGTCGACGACATCCGATCCTCGTTTGCTAAGTCAAACGACACCGCTGGTTCTGCTCACACTGCCCTACCCTGTGCTCTGACCTCCTTCTCCCCTCTCTCTCCAGATGAAATCTCGCTTCTTGTGATGGCCGGCCGCCCAACAACCTGCCCGCTTGACCCTATCCCCTCCTCTCTTCTCCAGACCATTTCCGGAGACCTTCTCCCTTACCTCACCTTGCTCATCAACTCATCCCTGACCGCTGGCTACGTCCCTTCCGTCTTCAAGAGAGCGAGAGTTGCACCCCTTCTGAAAAAACCTACACTCGATCCCTCCGATGTCAACAACTACAGACCAGTATCCCTTCTTTCTTTTCTCTCCAAAACTCTTGAACGTGCCGTCCTTGGCCAGCTCTCCCGCTATCTCTCTCAGAATGACCTTCTTGATCCAAATCAGTCAGGTTTCAAGACTAGTCATTCAACTGAGACTGCTCTTCTCTGTATCACGGAGGCGCTCCGCACTGCTAAAGCTAACTCTCTCTCCTCTGCTCTCATCCTTCTAGACCTATCGGCTGCCTTCGATACTGTGAACCATCAGATCCTCCTCTCCACCCTCTCCGAGTTGGGCATCTCCGGCGCGGCCCACGCTTGGATTGCGTCCTACCTGACAGGTCGCTCCTACCAGGTGGCGTGGCGAGAATCTGTCTCCTCGCCACGCGCTCTCACCACTGGTGTCCCCCAGGGCTCTGTTCTAGGCCCTCTCCTATTCTCGCTATACACCAAGTCACTTGGCTCTGTCATAACCTCACATGGTCTCTCCTATCATTGCTATGCAGACGACACACAATTAATCTTCTCCTTTCCCCCTTCTGATGACCAGGTGGCGAATCGCATCTCTGCATGTCTGGCAGACATATCAGTGTGGATGACGGATCACCACCTCAAGCTGAACCTTGGCAAGACGGAGCTGCTCTTCCTCCCGGGGAAGGACTGCCCGTTCCATGATCTCGCCATCACGGTTGACAACTCCATTGTGTCCTCCTCCCAGAGCGCTAAGAACCTTGGCGTGATCCTGGACAACACACTGTGGTTCTCAACTAACATCATGGCGGTGGCCCGTTCCTGTAGGTTCATGCTCTACAACATCCGCAGAGTACGACCCTGCCTCACACAGGAAGCGGCGCAGGTCCTAATCCAGGCACTTGTCATCTCCCGTCTGGATTACTGCAACTCGCTGTTGGCTGGGCTCCCTGCCTGTGCCATTAAACCCCTACAACTCATCCAGAACGCCGCAGCCCGTCTGGTGTTCAACCTTCCCAAGTTCTCTCACGTCACCCCGCTCCTCCGCTCTCTCCACTGGCTTCCAGTTGAAGCTCGCATCCGCTACAAGACCATGGTGCTTGCCTACGGAGCTGTGAGGGGAACGGCACCGCAGTACCTCCAGGCTCTGATCAGGCCCTACACCCAAGCAAGGGCACTGCGTTCATCCACCTCTGGCCTGCTCGCCTCCCTACCATTGAGGAAGTACAGTTCCCGCTCAGCCCAGTCAAAACTGTTCGCTGCTCTGGCCCCCCAATGGTGGAACAAACTCCCTCACGACGCCAGGACAGCGGAGTCAATCACCACCTTCCGGAGACACCTGAAACCCCACCTCTTCAAGGAATACCTAGGATAGGATAAGTAATCCTTCTCACCCCCCCCCTTAAATGATTTAGATGCACTATTGTAAAGTGGCTGTTCCACTGGATGTCAGAAGGTGAATTCACCAATTTGTAAGTCGCTCTGGATAAGAGCGTCTGCTAAATGACTTAAATGTAATGTAAATGGAGAGCCTTACGGTTGTGGGCGGAGCAGTTGCCGTACCAGGCGGTGATACAGCCCGCCAGGATGCTCTCGATTGTGCATCTGTAGAAGTTTGTGAGTGCTTTTCGTGACAAGCTGAATTTCTTCAGCCTCCTGAGGTTGAAGAGGCGCTGCTGCGCCTTCTTCACGATGCTGTCTGTGTGAGTGGACCAATTCAGTTTGTCTGTGATGTGTATGCCGAGGAACTTAAAACTTACTACCCTCTCCACTACTGTTCCATCGATGTGGATAGGGGGGTGTTCCCTCTGCTGTTTCCTGTAGTCCACAATCATCTCCTTAGTTTTGTTGACGTTGAGTGTGAGGTTATTGTCCTGACACCACACTCCGAGGGCCCTCACCTCCTCCCTGTAGGCCGTCTCGTCATTGTTGGTAATCAAGCCTACCACTGTTGTGTCGTCCGCAAACTTGATGATTGGGTTGGAGGCGTGCGTTGCCGCGCAGTCGTGGGTGAACAGGGAGTACAGGAGAGGGCTCAGAACGCACCCTTGTGGGGCCCCAGTGTTGAGGATCAGCGGGATGGAGCTGTTGTTGCCTACCCTCACCACCTTGGGGCGGCCTGTCAGGAAGTCCAGTACCCAGTTGCACAGGGCGGGGTCGAGACCCAGGGTCTCGAGCTTGATGACAAGCTTGGAGGGTACTATGGTGTTAAACGCCGAGCTGTAGTCGATGAACAGCATTCTCACATAGGTATTCCTCTTGTCCAGATGGGTTAGGGCAGTGTGCAGTGTGATTGAGATTGCATCGTCTGTGGACCTATTTGGGCGGTAAGCAAATTGGAGTGGGTCTAGGGTGTCAGGTTGGGTGGAGGTGATATGGTCCTTGACTAGTCTCTCAAAGAACTTCATGATGACAGAAGTGAGTGCTACGGGGCGGTAGTCGTTTAGCTCAGTTACCTTAGCTTTCTTGGGAACAGGAACAATGGTGTCCCTCTTGAAGCATTTGGGAACAGCAGACTGGTATAGGGATTGATTGAATATGTCCGTAAACACATCAGCCAGCTGGTCTGCGCATGCTCTGAGGGCGCGGCTGGGGATGCCGTCTGGGCCTGCAGCCTTGCGAGGGTTAATACGTTTAAATGTTTTACTCACCTCGGCTGCAGTGAAGGAGAGTCCGCATGTTTCCATTGCAGGCCGTGTCAGTGGCATTTGAGAGAGACATACAGCGAGACATAAAGTAATCGCAGGTGTTGATTGGGAGAGCTAGCTAAAACAACAGATGAGACAACAACAGCTAATCAGCTAACACAGCTAACAGCAGGTGAAATGGTGATGACTATGCAGAGAGGGTTGGATTAACTACACACAGAGTCTGAGTTCGCGGCTGGGGCCGCCACTATGCTAGCACGCGGGCGACATGGCATTTAAAGTTAGTTGCCCGGGGGTGGTGGCGGGGTCTGCTCAGAAGGAGGCCAGTTGAAGGCACAGCGGAGTATTTGTCTGCTACCTGTTGTGGTGGTGCGGCGGGGCGCCGTGTCGACATAGAATCCAAGCCAGATGGTGAAAGAGAAACGTTGTAGAATTAATTTGCAAGCCGGGAGATGCGCCTGGGTCACGGCTAGCTGTTGCTAGCTTAATGGCAGTGGCGTTAGCCACTATAGCCAATCGGTAGCAGCGGTGATCTGGTGCCGAGGTCCAGAGTTTACAGCAAGGATCCGGTGGAGTATTGGGCTCTAGCCGTGTATGAGTGGGGTTCGGGTGAACAGCTGAGTAGGCCGGGAGGTGGGCCTCAGGGATAGCTTCGGTACTGGATGCCACGGTGAGTGCAAGCTAGCTGTGAGCTCGCTGCAGGCTGTGAGCTAGCTAGCTAGCTGCAATACTCACATGGATGATTCAATACTCACAGGTTTGATTCAATCCTCACATGGATGATTCAATACTCTCATGGATGATTCAATCCTCACATTGATGATTCAATGCGCTGGGGAGATCTAATGAAGCCTTGAAAAGGAGTTGCTTCCAATAACTTACTGAATTCTTCATTATTGTATCCGATCATCACATGAAAATCAAAACACAAGCTAAAGCACCAATCAGAACAGCCAACACAAGGAGCACCAATTAGAACAGCCAACACAAGGAGCACCAATCGGAACAGCCGACACAAGGACAGACCAAACGAGACTCAACCATTGTTAGAATGTAGTTGAACAGCTGACTGATGAAAAAGACAAACAGAGCAGAGAGTTCAGGGTGTTTTTTGTTTTGTTGACCTAATAGTCCATAAAGCTTTTGTTTCCCCTAAACACCCTCCAACCCCCTGCTGCCTTCATTGACCCCCCCCCCCCCCCACACACACACACACACACATCCCCCAATGGTAAATCTCTGAGGTCAGGTCACTGGTAACATCTGTTCTGTCATCAATACGCCTCTGTGCTGGTTGTGCTACTGCTTGGTACCATGTCATGATGTATCAATGTATTTCCCTGCCAAGATGGAACTATAAGGGTTGTACGTCAACAACAGAAGGATGTTTCCTGGATTTGCAGCAGGATCATAAGTCTGGTCCCAGATCTTTTTTTTTTAAATTTAAAAATGTTTTGCATGACAAGGAGTGGAATGTTAGCACTAACAGATCTGGTATCCAGGCTCGCTGCATATCCAGGTATCCAGGCTAGCTGCATATTCAGGTATCCAGGCTAGCTGCATATTCAGGTATCCAGGCTAGCTGCATATTCAGGTCTCCAGGCTAGCTGCATATACAGGTATCCAGGCTAGCTGCATATTCAGGTATCCAGGCTAGCTGCATATACAGGTATCCAGGCTAGCTGCATATCCAGGTCTCCAGGCTAGCTGCATATCCAGGTCTCCAGGCTAGCTGCATATTCAGGTATCCAGGCTAGCTGCATATTCAGGTATCCAGGCTAGCTGCATATTCAGGTCTCCAGGCTAGCTGCATTACACTGACTGAAGATTTAAGATTT
Organism: Oncorhynchus masou masou; assembly: GCF_036934945.1. NCBI lineage: Eukaryota > Metazoa > Chordata > Actinopteri > Salmoniformes > Salmonidae > Oncorhynchus > Oncorhynchus masou. Next base: position 3,288,869 of record NC_088222.1, on the reverse strand, counting down.
ATAAAATGTTATACTCTATCTCTGTAAGCCTATAATGTGTTCCCTCATAGTAAGTCAAAGGACAAAGCTATTTTACTCATTTAGAGACTGAGGAGAAAAGGATAATGCTGGCTGTATGATTGTTGTAACAGTGTGTGTGTGTGTGTGTGTGTGTGTGTGTGTGTGTGTGTGTTTGTAGTCTCTTCTCACAACCGCTGTGGAGCATCTGGAGCGCCATGAGTTTGGTGAGAGAGACTAACTACAGAGGGACAGTTTTAAAAGGGGCGATTAGGCTTGGAGTGGAGTGGGATTACATTGAAATCCGAGGGGAGAGAATCTAATAGCAGACCCTATCAGACGTTATCAGACCCTAGCAGACATTATCAGACCCTGAAAGACCCTAGCAGATCCTGTCAGACCCTAGCAGACATTATCAGACCCTGAAAGACCCTAGCAGATCCTGTCAGACCCTAGCAGACCCTATCATACAATATCAGACCCTAGCAGGCATTATCAGACCCTGAAAGACCCTAGCAGACCCTGTCAGACCCTGTCAGACATTATCAAACCCTATCAGACCCTAGTAGACATTATCAGACCCTGAAAGACCCTAGCAGATCTTATCAGACCCTGTCAGACCCTGTCAGACCCTGTCAGACCCTATCAGACCCTAGCAAACCCTAGCAGACCCTATCAGACATCATCAGGCCTGCTCGCCTCCCTACCACTGAGGAAGTACAGTTCCCGCTCAGCCCAGTCAAAACTGTTCGCTGCTCTGGCCCCCCAATGGTGGAACAAACTCCCTCACGACGCCAGGACAGCGGAGTCAATCACCACCTTCCGGAGACACCTGAAACCCCACCTCTTCAAGGAATACCTAGGATAGGATAAAGTAATCCTTCTCACCCCCCCCCCTTAAATGATTTAGATGCACTATTGTAAAGTGGCTGTTCCACTGATGTCAGAAGGTGAATTCACCAATTTGTAAGTCGCTCTGGATAAGAGCGTCTGCTAAATGACTTAAATGTAATGTAATATATCAGACCCTGTCAGACCCTATCAGACCCTAGCAGACATTATCAGACCATAGCATACATTATCAGACCTTGTCAGACCCTAGCAGACCCTAGCAGACATTTTCAGACCCTGTCAGACCCTAGCAGACCCTAGTAGACCCTGTCAGACCTTAGCAGAAATTATCAGACCATAGCAGACATTAGCAGACCCTGTCAGACCCTAGCAGACCCTATCAGACCCTATGGACATTATCAGACCCTAGCAGACCCTACCATCAGTAAGCAGTTTGTTATTCTTCAGGATCGGTGTCCCTTCCATGGGACTGTTGAGCTAACGTAGGCTAATGTGATTAGCATGAGGTTGTAAGTAACAAGAACGTTTCCCAGGACATAGACTTATCTGATATGGGCAGAATCAGTCCAATTTACAGTAGCTATTATAGTGCATGAATACCATGCTATTGTTTGAGGAGAGTGCACAATTTTGGACATGAAAAGTTGTTAATTAACAAATTAGGCACATTTGGGCAATTTTGATTAAAAAAAAATTGAACAGCAATGAAATGGTTCATTGGATCAGTCTAAAACTTTGCACATATACTGCTGCAGTCTGGTGGCCAAAATCGAAATTGCACCTGGGCTGGAATAATACAATATGGCCTTTATCTTGCATTTCAAAGATGATGTTTCCAAAAAAATACAAAAGAGCGGTTGTTTTTTTTTTTTTTTCTTTGTATTTTCTTTTACCAGATCTATTGTGTTATATTCTGCTACATTCCTTTCACATTTCCACAAACTTCAAAGTGTTTCCTTTCAAATGGTATCAGGAATATGCATATCCATGTTTTAGGTCCTGAGCTACAGGCAGTTAGATTTGAGTCCTGAGCTACAGGAAGTTAGATTTGGGTCCTGAGTTACAGGCAGTTAGATTTGGGTCCTGAGCTACAGGCAGTTAGATTTGGGTCCTGAGTTACAGGCAGTTAGATTTGGGTCCTGAGCTACAGGCAGTTAGATTTGGGTCCTGAGCTACAGGCAGTTAGATTTGGGTCCTGAGCTACAGGCAGTTAGATTTGGGTCCTGAGCTACAGGCAGTTAGATTTGGGTCCTGAGCTACAGGCAGTTAGATTTGGGTCCTGAGCTACAGGCAGTTAGATTTGGGTCCTGAGCTACAGGCAGTTAGATTTGGGTCCTGAGCTACAGGCAGTTAGATTTGGGTCCTGAGCTACAGGCAGTTAGATTTGGGTCCTGAGCTACAGGCAGTTAGATTTAGGTCCTGAGCTACAGGCAGTTAGATTTGGGTCCTGAGCTACAGGCAGTTAGATTTGGGTCCTGAGCTACAGGCAGTTAGATTTGGGTCCTGAGCTACAGGCAGTTAGATTTGGGTCCTGAGCTACAGGCAGTTAGATTTGGGTCCTGAGCTACAGGCAGTTAGATTTGGGTCCTGAGCTACAGGCAGTTAGATTTGGGTCCTGAGCTACAGGCAGTTAGATTTGGGTCCTGAGCTACAGGCAGTTAGATTTGGGTCCTGAGCTACAGGCAGTTAGATGTGGGTCCTGAGCTACAGGCAGTTAGATGTGGGTCCTGAGCTACAGGCTGTTAGATTTGGGTCCTGAGCTACAGACAGTTAGATTTGGGTCCTGAGCTACAGGCAGTTAGATTTGGGTCCTGAGCTACAGGCAGTTAGATTTGGGTCCTGAGCTACAGGCAGTTAGATTTGGGTCCTGAGCTACAGGCAGTTAGATTTGGGTCCTGAGCTACAGGCAGTTAGATTTGGGTCCTGAGCTACAGGCAGTTAGATTTGGGTCCTGAGCTACAGGCAGTTAGATTTGGGTCCTGAGCTACAGGCAGTTAGATTTGGGTCCTGAGCTACAGACAGTTAGATTTGGGTCCTGAGCTACAGGCAGTTAGATTTGGGTCCTGAGCTACAGACAGTTAGATTTGGGTTTGTTATTTTAGGTCCTGAGCTACAGACAGTTAGATTTGGGTTTGTTATTTTAGGTCCTGAGTTACAGGCAGTTAGATTTGGATCCTGAGCTACAGGCAGTTAGATTTGAGTATGTTATTTTAGGTCCTGAGCTACAGGCAGTTAGATTTGGGTTTGTCATTTTAGGTCCTGAGCTACAGGCAGTTAGATTTGGGTTTGTTATTTTAGGTCCTGAGCTACAGGCAGTTAGATTTGGATCCTGAGCTACAGACAGTTAGATTTGGGTCCTGAGCTACAGGCAGTTAGATTTGGGTCCTGAGCTACAGGCAGTTAGATTTGGGTCCTGAGCTACAGGCAGTTAGATTTGGGTCCTGAGCTACAGGCAGTTAGATTTGGGTCCTGAGCTACAGGCAGTTAGATTTGGGTCCTGAGCTACAGGCAGTTAGATTTGGGTCCTGAGCTACAGGCAGTTAGATTTGGGTCCTGAGCTACAGGCAGTTAGATTTGGGTCCTGAGCTACAGGCAGTTAGATTTGGGTCCTGAGCTACAGGCAGTTAGATTTGGGTCCTGAGCTACAGACAGTTAGATTTGGGTTTGTTATTTTAGGTCCTGAGTTACAGGCAGTTAGATTTGGGTCCTGAGTTACAGGCAGTTAGATTTGGGTCCTGAGTTACAGGCAGTTAGATTTGGGTTTGTCATTTTAGGTCCTGAGCTACAGGCAGTTAGATTTGGGTTTGTCATTTTAGGTCCTGAGCTACAGGCAGTTAGATTTGGGTTTGTCATTTTAGGTCCTGAGCTACAGGCAGTTAGATTTGGGTTTGTTATTTTAGGCGAAAATTGAAAAAAAGGGGCGGATCCGCAGTGTCTCTGGGTTTAACCCAACACCAACATTGCTGACTAGGGTTGGAAATACAATTCCAGAAACGTTTCATAATTCCCAGGTTTTCCCCAAATCCTGGTTGGAAGACTCCTGGGGAATCAAGAAGGAAATAAGCAGAAAATCCTGGAATCATCCAACCAGGACTAAAACCTTGGAATTTTTGGAGAGTAACTGGAATTTTGCAAACCTAGGCAATGCCATTTACAGAATGTCCTGATAGATTAAGAGAGTGATTAAGAGATTATAACTTCACTAGGGTAGGGGGCACTATTTTCACTTCCGGATGAAAAGTGTTCCCAAAGTAAACTACCTGCTACTCAGGCCCAGAAGCTAGGATATGCATATAGAAAACACGCTGTAAAATAATGTCTGTGAGTATAACAGAACTGATTTGGCAGGCAAAAACCTGAGAAAAATCCATCCAGGAAGTGGGATTTTTTTATGTTTGTAGTTTTCTATTGAATGCCATTATAGTATCCATTGACTTAGGAGTCAAATTGCACTTCCTGTGGCTTCCACTAGATGACAACAGTCTTTAGAAATTGTTTCAGGCTTGCGTTCTGAAACATGAGGGAGCAAGAACACTGAATGAGTGGACACTACGGTGTCCCAGAGATTTTTCATGCGCACGACCGAGAGCGCGCCTTTCTTGTTTATTGTCCGGTTTAAATATTATATTGATTATTTAGCCTAAAAACAACCTGTGTGTATGTCTTTGCAAACAAAGGTTTCTGTACCAAATATTAAGTTCTGCTTTTCTGATGTATCAAATACTTTTGTCATGCAATAAAATGCAAATTAATTATTTAAAAATAATACAATGTGATATTCTGGATTTTTGTTTTAGATTCCGTCTCTCACAGTTGAAGTGTACGTATGATAAAAATTACAGGCCTCTACATGCTTTGTAAGTAGGAAAACCTGCAAAATCGGCAGTGTATCAAATACTTGTTCTCCCCACTGTACATACAGTAAACATACACACAGTACAGTGCACATACATGCAGTACAGTACACATACACAGTACAGTACACATGCAGTACAGTACAGTACACATGCAGTACAGTACAGCACACATACATACAGTACAGCACACATACAGTATAGTACAGTACACATACATACAGTACAAAACACATACACACAGTACAGTACACATGCATACATTACAGTAAACATACATACAGTACAGTAAACATAAATACAGTACAGCACACATACAGTACATTACAGTACACATACAGTACAGCACACATACATACAGTACACATATATGCAGTACAGTACACACACATACATACATACAGTACACATACATACAGTACAGTACACATACATACTGTACATGTGTTCTAGAACGTCCTGATGACAGGTCCGTATTGTGTTCTGGATCGTCCTGATGACTGGTGAGTAATGTGTTTTAGAACGTCCTGATGACTGGTCAGTAATGTGTTCTAGAATGTCCTGATGACTGGTCAGTAATGTGTTCTAGAATGTCCTGATGACTTGTCAGTAATGTGTTCTGGAACGTCCTGATGACTGGTCAGTACTGTTTTCTAAAACGTCCTGATGACTAGTCAGTAATGTGTTCTAGAACGTCCTGATGACTGGTCAGTAATGTGTTCTAGAATGTCCTGATGACTGGTCAGTAATGTGTTCTAAGACCTCCTGATGACTGGTCAGTAATGTGTTCTGGAACGTCCTGATGACTAGTCAGTAATGTGTTCTAAAACATCCCGATGACTGGTCAGTAATGTGTTCTAGAATGTCCTGATGACTGGTCAGTAATGTGTTCTAAGACCTCCTGATGACTGGTCAGTAATGTGTTCTGGAACGTCCTGATGACTGGTCAGTAATGTGTTCTGGAACGTCCTGATGACTGGTCAGTAATGTGTTCTAGAATGTCCTGATGACTGGTCAGTAATGTGTTCTTGAATGTCCTGATGACTGGTCAGTAATGTGTTCTGGAACGTCCTGATGACTGGTCAGTAATGTGTTCTAGAACGTCCTGATGACTGGTCAGTAATGTGTTCTAGAATGTCCTGATGACTGGTCAGTAATGTGTTCTGGAACGTCCTGATGACTGGTCAGTAATGTGTTCTGGAACGTCCTGATGACTGGTCAGTAATGTGTTCTGGAACGTCCTGATGACTAGTCAGTAATGTGTTCTGGAACGTCCTGATGACTGGTCAGTAATGTGTTCTAGAATGCCCTGATGACTGGTGAGTAATGTGTTCTAAAACGTCCTGATGACTGGTCAGTAATGTGTTCTAGAATGTCCTGATGACTGGTCAGTAATGTGTTCTGGAACGTCCTGATGACTGGTCAGTAATGTGTTCTGGAACGTCCTGATGACTAGTCAGTAATGTGTTCTGGAACGTCCTGATGACTGGTCAGTAATGTGTTCTAGAATGTCCTGATGACTGGTGAGTAATGTGTTCTAAAACGTCCTGATGACTGGTCAGTAATGTGTTCTAGAATGTCCTGATGACTGGTCAGTAATGTGTTCTGGAACGTCCTGATGACTGGTCAGTAATGTGTTCTGGAACGTCCTGATGACTAGTCAGTAATGTGTTCTGGAACGTCCTGATGACTGGTCAGTAATGTGTTCTAGAATGTCCTGATGACTGGTCAGTAATGTGTTCTGGAATGTCCTGATGACTGGTCAGTAATGTTTTCTAGAATGTCCTGATGACTGGTCAGTAATGTGTTCTAGAATGTCCTGATGACTGGTCAGTAATGTGTTCTAAGACCTCCTGATGACTGGTCAGTAATGTGTTCTGGAACGTCCTGATGACTAGTCAGTAATGTGTTCTGGAACGTCCTGATGACTGGTCAGTAATGTTTTCTAGAATGTCCTGATGACTGGTCAGTAATGTGTTCTAGAATGTCCTGATGACTGGTCAGTAATGTGTTCTAGAATGTCCTGATGACTGGTGAGTAATGTGTTCTAAAATGTCCTGATGACTGGTCAGTAATGTGTTCTAGAATGTCCTGATGACTGGTCAGTAATGTGTTCTGGAACGTCCTGATGACTGGTCAGTAATGTTTTCTAGAATGTCCTGATGACTGGTCAGTAATGTGTTCTAGAATGTCCTGATGACTGGTCAGTAATGTGTTCTGGAACGTCCTGATGACTGGTCAGTAATGTTTTCTAGAATGTCCTGATGACTGGTCAGTAATGTGTTCTAGAACGTCCTGATGACTGGTCAGTAATGTGTTCTAGAATGTCCTGATGACTGGTCAGTAATGTGTTCTGGAACGTCCTGATGACTGGTCAGTAATGTTTTCTAGAATGTCCTGATGACTGGTCAGTAATGTGTTCTAGAATGTCCTGATGACTGGTCAGTAATGTGTTCTAGAACGTCCTGATGACTGGTCAGTAAAGTGTTCTAGAATGTCCTGATGACTGGTCAGTAATGTGTTCTAGAACGTTCTGATGACTGGTCAGTAATGTGTTCTAGAATGTCCTGATGACTGGTCAGTAATGTGTTCTGGAACGTCCTGATGACTGGTCAGTAATGTGTTCTGGATCGTCCTGATGACTGGTCAGTAATGTGTTCTAGAACGTCCTGATGACTGGTCAGTAATGTGTTCTGGTTTATCTTTGTCTCTGATTGGGGATCCTATTTAGGTAGCCATTTCCATTTTGGTTTTGTGGGTTATTGTTTATGTGTAGTTGCATGTCAGCACTCGTGTTATAGCTTCACGTTCTTTTTGGTATTTTGCAAGGTTTTTTGGTGTTCTTTCTTTATTTAAAGAAGAATGTATTCATATCACGCTGCGCCTTGGTCTCATCATTATGACGAACATGACAGAATAACCCACCAAACCAGGACCTAGTGCGCCAGGCCTAGTGCGTCTCGGCAGTCCAGAGCGTCCAGCGACAGCACCCAGTCCAGAGAGTCTGGCGACAGTTCAGTCCGGGGTCTCCAGCGACAGTCCCCAGTTCAGAACATCCAGAGATGATCCACGCAGCGAGAGCGAGGGTCCCCAGACCGGGGCCTACATGAGGATACACGGGTCTGTGGACTCAGAGTAAAGAAGCGTCCACAACCAGAGCCACCACCGAGGTTAGATGCCCACATAGACCCTCCCATATAGGTTTAGGTTTGCAGCCGGGAGTCCGCACCTTTGGGGGGGTACTGTCACGCCCTGACCTTAGTTATCTTTGTTTTCTTTATTATTTTGTTTAGGTCAGGGTGTGACGAGGGTGGTACAGTGGGGCAAAAAAGTATTTAGTCAGCCACCAATTGTGCATGTTCTCCCACTTAAAAAGATGAGAGAGGCCTGTAATTTTATCATAGGTACACTTCAACTATGACAGACAAAATTAGAAAAAAATCCAGAAAATCACATTGTAGGATTTTTATGAATTTATTTGCAAATTATGGTGGAAAATAAGTATTTGGTCACCTACAAACAAGCAAGATTTCTGGCTCTCACAGACCTGTAACTTCTTCTTTAAGAGGCTCCTCTCCTCCACTCGTTACCTGTATTAATGGTACCTGTTTGAACTTGTTATCAGTATAAAAGACACCTGTCCACAACCTCAAACAGTCACACTCCAAACTACACTATGGCCAAGACCAAAGATCTGTCAAAGGACACCAGAAATAAAAGTGTAGAACTGCACCAGGATGGGAAGACTGAATCTGCAATAGGTAAGCAGAAAATTACAGGGCTCTCATCTTTTTTAAGTGGGAGAACTTGCACAATTGGTGGCTGACTAAATACTTTTTTGCCCCACTGTATGTGTGTTTTGTCTTGTCTAGGGTTTTTTGTATATCAATGGGGTTTTGGGATTGTCTAGGTAAATGTAGGTCTATGGTGGCCTGAATTGGTTCCCATTCAGAGACCGCTGTTTATAGTTGTCTCTGATTGGGGATCCTATATAGGTTGTCATTTTTCCATATTGGTTTTGTGGGTTATTGTCTATGTGTAGTTGCATGTCAGCACTTGTGTTACAGCTTCACGGTCATTTTGTTATTTTGTTATTTGTTAGTTTGTTTAGTGTTCTTGTAACGGCGTTCTTCGTTTGTCGCAAGAAAGTCGGACCGAAATGCAGCGTGTTGGTTACTCATGTTTTTTAATGAAAACAAATGACGATTACATGAAAATACTAAGACAAATACAAAACAACAAAACGGAACGTGAAACCTAAATACAGCCTATCTGGTGAAACTACACAGAGACAGGAACAATCACCCACGAAATACACAGTGAAACCCAGGCTACCATTTATATAAGAGTGGTTAAAACATGCTAATAAAGATCCTCTGAGTTTAGCAAAAAAAACGTTTGGTATACTTCCACTGGTATGTCATCTAGCCCTGGAGTTTGGTATACCTCCACTGGTATGCCATCCAGCCCTGGAGTTTGGTATACCTCCACTGGTATGCCATCCAGCCCTGGAGTTTGGTATACATCCACTGGTATGTCATCCAGCCCTGGAGTTTGGTATACCTCCACTGGTATGTCATCCAGCCCTGGAGTTTGGTATACCTCCACTGGTATGTCATCCAGCCCTGGAGTTTGGTATACCTCCACTGGTATGTAATCCAGCCCTGGAGTTTGGTATACCTCCACTGGTATGTCATCCAGACCCGGAGTTTGGTATACCTCCACTGGTATGTCATCTAGCCCCGGAGTTTTCCCAGCCTTAAAGGGTTTAATTGCATCAATAATTCCTCCTCTGTAATTCGGCCTTCACATGAGTCTTTCTGTACAGATGTTAATTTGACATTATCATTAGGAAACAAATCCATACAATTAGTTTCAGTTAGTGGAGATGGAGGAGCCTGAAATGGAAACATATTCTTAGTACTTTACTTCCTCTTTCAAAATATCATTCTGTGAATCCTGCGTGACTCCATCATTTGTAACAAGTTTCAATACATTTTTTTGGGTTGCATTTCTATGTTGAAGATTGAAAAAGAATTTGGTGCATTTTTCCCCATATTCCATCCAGATCACTTTATTTTTATAATATATTACACTGGATCTTTCTTGAATAAGTTCCTCCATTTCTTTTTGTTTTTCCTCTAACTTATTCTGAGCCTCTATGGTACAGTTTTTATTGCTATCTAACTGTTCTGTTAGTCCTTCAATTCCCTTTGTTAATATGGACTCATGATCTAAATTGCTCTTGTTTTATAGATGACTACTGAATTGCATGGCCTCTAAAGGCACATTTAAAAGTGTCCCATACAATTAGGGGATCTGCTGTACCTATGTTATGCCTGAAAAAGTCAGTTATAAATTATTCTGTCCAAGTTCTTAACAATGTATCATCTGGTGGGCTTTGACGTCCCTAGTAGGTATCAATGCCCCTAGTAGTTATCAACGTCCCTAGTAGTTATCAACGTCCCTAGTAGTTATCAACGTCCCGAGTAGTTATCAACGCCCCTAGTAGTTATCAACGTCCCTAGTAGTTATCAACGTCCCTAGTAGTTATCAACGCCCCTAGTAGTTATCAACGTCCCTAGTAGTTATCAACGTCCCTAGTAGTTATCAACGTCCCGAGTAGTTATCAACGCCCCTAGTAGTTATCAACGCCCCTAGTAGTTATCAACGCCCCTAGTAGTTATCAACGTCCCTAGTAGTTATCAACGCCCTAGTAGTTATCAACGCCCCTAGTAGTTATCAACGTCCCTAGTAGTTATCAACGTCCCGAGTAGTTATCAACGCCCCTAGTAGTTATCAACGCCCCTAGTAGTTATCAACGCCCCTAGTAGTTATCAACGCCCCTAGTAGTCATCAACGCCCCTAGTAGTCATCAACGCCCCTAGTAGTCATCAACGCCCCTAGTAGTTATCAACGCCCCTAGTAGTTATCAACGCACCTAGTAGTTATCAACGCCCCTAGTAGTTATCAACGCCCCTAGTAGTTATCAACGTCCCTAGTAGTTATCAACGCCCCTAGTAGTTATCAACGCCCCTAGTAGTTATCAACGCCCCTAGAAGTTATCAACGCCCCTAGTAGTTATCAACGCACCTAGTAGTTATCAACGTCCCTAGTAGTTATCAACGCCCCTAGTAGTTATCAACGCCCTAGTAGTTATCAACGCCACTAGAAGTTATCAACGCCCCTAGTAGTTATCAACGCACCTAGTAGTTATCAACGCCCTAGTAGTTATCAACGCCCCTAGTAGTTATCAACGTCCCGAGTAGTCATCAACAGCGCTGGTCCCATGAATGTGTTTATTTTCTAACGCTTCCGTATTAATAAATAAATTGTCTTAACCTGTATGTTTTAACCTAGGATGAGACCTTACAATAAGATTGTGATGCATGTCATAAGACTGGACACTATATACTCGTCCCAAACGGCACTCTATTCCCTATGTAGTGCACTACTTTAGACCAGAGACCTATGGAACCCTATTCCCTATATAGTGCACTACTTTAGACCAGAGCCCTATGGAACCCTATTCCCTATAATAGTGCACTACTTTAGACCAGAGCCCTATGGAACCCTATTCCCTATAATAGTGCACTACTTTAGACCAGAGCCCTATGGAACCCTATTCCCTATATAGTGCACTACTTTAGACCAGAGCCCTATGGAACCCTATTCCCTATATAGTGCACTACTTTAGACCAGAGCCCTATAGGACCCTATTCCCTATATAGTGCACAACTTTAGACCAGAGCCCTATGGAACCCTATTCCCTATATAGTGCACTACTTTAGACCAGAGCCCTATGGAACCTTATTCCCTATATAGTGCACTACTTTAGACCAGAGCCCTATTGAACCCAATACCCTATATAGTGCACTACTTTAGACCAGAGCCCTATAGAACCTATTCCCTATAATAGTGCACTACTTTAGACCAGAGCCCTATGGAACCCTATTCCCTATATAGTGCACTACTTTAGACCAGAGCCCTATAGAACCCTATTCCCTATATAGTGCACTACTTTAGACCAGAGCCCTATGGAACCCTATTCCCTATATAGTGCACTACTTTAGACCAGAGCCCTATAGAACCCAATTCCCTATATAGTGCACTACTTTAGACCAGAGCCCTATAGAACCCTATTCCCTATATAGTGCACTACTTTAGACCAGAGCCCTATTGAACCTTATTCCCTATATAGTGCACTACTTTAGACCAGAGCCCTATTGAACCTTATTCCCTATATAGTGCACTACTTTAGACCAGAGCCCTATGGAACCTTATTCCCTATATAGTGCACTACTTTAGACCAGAGCACTATGGAACCCTATTCCCTATATAGTGCTCTACTTTAGACCAGGGCATGTGGAACCCTATTCCCTATATAGTGCACTACTTTAGACCAGAGCCCTATAGAACCCTATTCCCTATATAGTGCACTACTTTAGACCAGAGCCCTATAGAACCCAATTCCCTATATAGTGCACTACTTTAGACCAGAGCCCTATAGAACCTATTCCCTATATAGTGCACTACTTTAGACCAGAGCCCTATTGAACCTTATTCCCTATATAGTGCACTACTTTAGACCAGAGCCCTATTGAACCTTATTCCCTATATAGTGCACTACTTTAGACCAGAGCCCTATGGAACCTTATTCCCTATATAGTGCACTACTTTAGACCAGAGCACTATGGAACCCTATTCCTATATAGTGCTCTACTTTAGACCAGGGCATGTGGAACCCTATTCCCTATATAGTGCACTACTTTAGACCAGAGCCCTATGGAACCTTATTCCTATATAGTGCTCTACTTTAGACCAGGGCATGTGGAACCCTATTCCCTATATAGTGCACTACTTTAGACCAGAGCCCTATTGAACCTTATTCCCTATATAGTGCACTACTTTAGACCAGAGCCCTATGGAACCCTATTCCCTATATAGTGCACTACTTTAGACCAGAGCCCTATGGAACCCTATTCCCTATATAGTGCTCTACTTTAGACCAGGGCATGTGGAACCCTATTCCCTATATAGTGCAGGAACTGTGGATTATATAGGGTGCCAAATTGTGATATTTCAAAAACAATGAAACATTGATTTGACAATGATTTAACCACGCAGCATACAAATGCACCCCCACTCTCTCTCCATCCATCTCTCTCCGTCCTTCCCTCCATCTCCGTCAATCTCTCCATACCTCCTTCCCTCCATCTCCATCCATCTCCGTCCATCATTCCCTCCATCTCCATCCATCTCTCCATCCCTCCTTCCTTCCATCTTTCATCCCGCCTTCACGCCATCTCTCCATCCCTCCATCCCTCCTTCCTTCCATCTTTCATCCCTGCTTCACGCCATCTCTCCATCCCTCCATCCCTCCATCTCTCTATCCCTCCATCTCCTTCCATCTCTCCATCTCTGTCTGTTCTGGCGAGGAGCACTCTTGGTGCAGCTTTGGTTTTGACGTTACTATGGATACCACCTCAGCCAGCTATGGTTATTTATAGCAGCAGTAGGAGATATGCAGCTCCACCCTTTGCTGGAAGAAACAGGCTATGGTTACAGTCTCTCTCTCTCTCTCTGTGTGAGAGAAACAGGCCATGTGCCAAAATAGTCGCTAAAAACAGACAGCACACGGACAACACAGCAGGAAGAGGATGGAAATGTATCATGCATTTCATAGTAAAAGTTTCTATGAAATCATATTAGCTATCATGTACTGTAAGTCGCTCTGGATAAGAGCGTCTGCTAAATGACTTAAATGTAAATGTAAATCATATTTTCTACCATCAAATTAGCTATCATCATATTCTCTACCATCACATTAGCTATAATCGTATTCTCTACCATCACATTAGCTATCGTCATATTCTCTACCATCACATTAGCTATAATCGTATTCTCTACCATCACATTAGCTATCGTCATATTCTCTACCATCACATTAGCTATCATCATATTCTCTACCATCACATTAGCTATCATCATATTCTCTACCATCACATTAGCTATCATCATATTCTCTACCATCACATTAGCTATCATCATATTCTCTACCATCACATTAGCTATCGTCATATTCTCTACCATCACATTAGCTATCATCATATTCTCTACCATCACATTAGCTATCATCATATTCTCTACCATCACATTAGCTATCATCAGACACATGTCTGTCCTCCTGCATTGTTCATGTTTTCTGTGAATAACTGTGTGGAACCATTGTCAGGCATTTAGATAGAGCAACTTTTAAGGGTTGTTTACATAGGCTAATGTCAAGATAAAAGCAAGGCCCACCCACATCCATGGGAGCCAGGCCAACCCGCTGGGGAGCAAGGCCCACCCACATGCATGGGAGCCAGGCCCGCCCACATCCATGGGAGCCAGGCCCGCCCACATCCATGGGAGCCAGGCCCGCCCACATGCATGGGAGCCAGGCCCGCCCACATCCATGGGAGCCAGGCCCGCCCACATCCATGGGAGCCAGGCCCGCCCACATCCATGGGAGCCAGGCCCGCCCACATCCATGGGACCCGCCCACATCCATGGGAGCCAGGCCCATCCACATCCATGGGAGCCAGGCCTACCCCATGCATGGGAGCAAGGCCCACCTTGCTGGGGAGCAAGTCCCAGCCAACCAGAATTTGTTTTTCCCCAGATGATCCCACAAGTGAAGAAGCCAGATGTGGAGATCCTGGGCTGGTGTGGTTACACGTGGTCTCCGGTTGAGAGGCCGGTTGGACATACGGACACATTTTCTAAAACCTGAATAGGGTTCCCTCCCTAGAGCCCTATGGACCTGAATAGGGTTCACTACCTAGAGCCCTATGGACCTGAATAGGGTTCACTACCTAGAGCCCTATGGACCTGAATAGGGTTCACTACCTAGAGCCCTATGGGACGTGAATAGGGTTGACTACCTAGAGCCCTATGGACCTGAATAGGGTTCACTACCAATAGCCCTATGGACCTGAATAGGGTTCACTACCGAGAGCCCTATGGACCTGAATAGGGTTCACTACCTAGAGCCCTATGGACCTGAATAGGGTTCACTACCTAGAGCCCTATGGGACGTGAATAGGGTTGACTACCTAGAGCCCTATGGACCTGAATAGGGTTCACTACCAATAGCCCTATGGACCTGAATAGGGTTCACTACCGAGAGCCCTATGGACCTGAATAGGGTTCACTACCGAGAGCCCTATGGACCTGAATAGGGTTCACTACCTAGAGCCCTATGGACCTGAATAGGGTTCACTCCCTAGAGCCCTATGGACCTGAATAGGGTTCACTACCTAGAGCCCTATGGACCTGAATAGGGTTCACTACCTAGAGCCCTATGGACCTGAATAGGGTTCACTACCTAGAGCCCTATGGACCTGAATAGGGTTCACTACCTAGAGCCCTATGGACCTGAATAGGGTTCACTACCTAGAGCCCTATGGACCTGAATAGGGTTCACTACCTAGAGCCCTATGGACCTGAATAGGGTTCACTACCTAGCGCCCTATGGACCTGAATAGGGTTCACTACCTAGAGCCCTATGGACCTGAATAGGGTTCACTACCTAGAGCCCTATGGACCTGAATAGGGTTCACTACCAGAGCCCTATGGACCTGAATAGGGTTCACTACCTAGAGCCCTATGGACCTGAATAGGGTTCACTACCTAGAGCCCTATGGACCTGAATAGGGTTCACTACCTAGAGCCCTATGGACCTGAATAGGGTTCACTACCTAGAGCCCTATGGACCTGAATAGGGTTCACTACCTAGAGCCCTATGGACCTGAATAGGGTTCACTACCTAGAGCCCAATGGACCTGAATAGTGTTCACTACCTAGAGCCCTTGGGTTCCATCTGTCTTCTTTTCTCTGCATCCTCCAGAAAAACAGGAAGCTCGTTTTAGATGATGTTGTGCTCTCTGGTATTTAGCAGGGTCAACTCTTTCCATTCTGACAGACATGTTGGTTCCCACAGACAACACACAGTCATGTTGGTTCCCACAGACAACACACAGTATTGTTGGTTCCCACAGATAACACACCGTCATGTTGGTTCCCACAGACAACACACAGTATTGTTGGTTCCCACAGATAACACCGTCATGTTGGTTCCCACAGATAACACACAGTATTGTTGGTTCCCACAGATAACACACCGTCATGTTGGTTCCCACAGATAACACACAGTCATGTTGGTTCCCACAGACAACACACAGTATTGTTGGTTCCCACAGATAACACACCGTCATGTTGAAATGTGATTTGATTTCAGACAGCACACAATTCCACTCTCTCTCTCTCTAGTCTAACCCTCTCTAGTTTACTAACTCTCTCTAGTCTAACTCTCTCTAGTCTAACTCTCTCTAGTCTAACTCTCTCTAGTCTAACTCTCTCTAGTCTAACTCTCTCTCTAGTCTAACCCTCTCTAGTTTACTAACTCTCTCTAGTCTAACTCTCTCTAGTCTAACTCTAGTCTCTCTAGTCTCTCTAGTCTAACTCTCTAGTCTAACTCTCTCTAGTCTAACTCTCTCTCTAGTCTAACCCTCTCTAGTTTACTAACTCTCTCTAGTCTAACTCTCTCTAGTCTAACCCTCTCTAGTCTAACTCTCTCTAGTCTAACTCTCTGTAGTCTAACTCTCTCTAGTCTAACTCTCTCTAGTCTAACTCTCTCTAGTCTAACTCTCTCTCTAGTCTAACCCTCTCTAGTTTACTAACTCTCTGTAGTCTAACTCTCTGTAGTCTAACTCTCTCTAGTCTAACTCTCTCTAGTCTAACTCTCTCTCTAGTCTAACCCTCTCTAGTTTACTAACTCTCTGTAGTCTAACTCTCTGTAGTCTAACTCTCTCTAGTCTAACTCTCTCTAGTCTAACTCTCTCTCTAGTCTAACCCTCTCTAATTTACTAACTCTCTCTAGTCTAACTCTCTGTAGTCTAACTCTCTCTAGTCTAACTCTCTCTAGTCTAACTCTCTCTAGTCTAACTCTCTCTCTAGTCTAACTCTCTCTAGTCTAACTCTCTCTCTAGTCTAACCCTCTCTAGTTTACTAACTCTCTCTAGTCTAACTCTCTCTCTAGTCTAACCCTCTCTAGTTTACTAACTCTCTCTAGTCTAACTCTCTCTAGTCTAACCCTCTCTAGTTTACTAACTCTCTCTCTAGTCTAACTCTCTCTAGTTTACTAACTCTCTCTAGTTTACTAACTCTCTCTAGTCTAACTCTCTGTAGTCTAGCGGCTGATCGAACAGATCCTCTTTATTGTCTAGGCTGTTTATTCTCAGGACTCTCATTTAAACACACACACACACACACACACACACACAGCCAAGGCAAAAGATACCTACACACAACTGCCTGCCCTCTCCTCTGTGCCTGCCTGCCTTGTGTGTCACCATGGCAACCCCTCCATGGTAGCCAGCTCCACCACAGCTCTATAGAGAGAAAGCCCAGCTGGAGTAACCAAACACCCAGATCAATAAGCTGCTTAAACACAACCTCTCTGTTCCACAGACTGTCTGGCTTGTGATCACCTAACCAACCCTTCAATATTGAATACAACAGCTTTGTTGAGTTTGAAGTTAAGATTGGTGTGTAAATGTAGACGGCATTGATTGAAGGCACTGACAAAAAGTACCTCTGGATAACAGTGTCTGCAATACATTTTTTGACTCAATAATTGATGTGTTCTTGGCTATAATTACATTAGGAACCAAACCAAACGTTACAGTCATCTGACTTGATACAGACTGTGTGAAGATAGACGCATCTATGAATGAAAAAAAAATTCAACACACTTCCTGAGCTGGACAAAGCCACTCCCTGAGCTGGACAAAGCCACTCCCTGAGCTGGACAAAGACACTCCCTGAGCTGGACAAAGACACTCCCTGAGCAGGACAAAGCCACTCCCTGAGCTGGACAAAGACACTCCCTGAGCAGGACAAAGCCACTCCCTGAGCAGGACAAAGCCACTCCCTGAGCAGGACAAAGCCACTCCCTGAGCTGGACAAAGACACTCCCTGAGCAGGACAAAGACACTCCCTCTGCAGGACAAAGACACTCCCTCTGCAGGACAAAGACAAAGACACTCCCTGAGCTGGACAAAGACACTCCCTGAGCAGGACAAAGACACTCCCTGAGCAGGACAAAGACACACCCTGAGCTGGACAAAGACACTCCCTGAGCAGGACAAAGACACTCCCTGCAGGACAAAGACACTCCCTCTGCAGGACAAAGACAAAGACACTCCCTGAGCAGGACAAAGACAAAGACACTCCCTGAGCAGGACAAAGACACTCCCTCTGCAGGACAAAGACAAAGACACTCCCTGAGCAGGACAAAGACAAAGACACTCCCTGAGCAGGACAAAGACACTCCCTGAGCAGGACAAAGACACTCCCTGAGCAGGACAAAGACACTCCCTGAGCAGGACAAAGACACTCCCTGAGCTGGACAAAGACACTCCCTGAGCAGGACAAAGACACTCCCTGAGCAGGACAAAGACACTCCCTGAGCTGGACAAAGACACTCCCTGAGCTGGACAAAGACACTCCCTGAGCAGGACAAAGCCACTCCCTGAGCTGGACAAAGACACTCCCTGAGCAGGACAAAGACACTCCCTCTGCAGGACAAAGACACTCCCTCTGCAGGACAAAGACAAAGACACTCCCTGAGCTGGACAAAGACACTCCCTGAGCAGGACAAAGACACTCCCTGAGCAGGACAAAGACAAAGACACTCCCTGAGCTGGACAAAGACACTCCCTCTGCAGGACAAAGACACTCCCTCTGCAGGACAAAGACAAAGACACTCCCTGAGCAGGACAAAGACAAAGACACTCCCTGAGCAGGACAAAGACACTCCCTGAGCAGGACAAAGACACTCCCTCAGCAGGACAAAGACAAAGACACTCCCTGAACAGGACAAAGACACTCCCTGAGCAGGACAAAGACACTCCCTGAGCAGGACAAAGACACTCCCTGAGCAGGACAAAGACACTCCCTGAGCAGGACAAAGACACTCCCTGAGCAGGACAAAGACACTCCCTGAGCAGGACAAAGAAATTCCCTCAGCAGGACAAAGACAAAGACACTCCCTGAGCAGGACAAAGACACTCCCTGAACAGGACAAAGGCAAAGACACTCCCTGAGCAGGACAAAGACACTCCCTCCTGAGCAGGACAAAGACAAAGACACTCCCTGAGCAGGACAAAGACACTCCCTGCAGGACAAGGACAAAGACACTCCCTGAGCAGGACAAAGACAAAGACACTCCCTGAGCAGGACAAAGACACTCCCTGAGCAGGACAAAGACACTCCCTCTGCAGGACAAAGACAAACTCCCTGAACAGGACAAAGACACTCCCTGAGCAGGACAAAGACAAAGTACAAACACTCCCTGAGCAGGACAAAGACACTCCCTGAGCTGGACAAGGACAAAGACAAAGACACTCCCTGAGCAGGACAAAGACACTCCCTGAGCAGGACTAAGACACTCCCTGAGCAGGACAAAGACTGAGCAAGACAAAGACACTCCCTGAGCAGGACAAAGACACTCCCTGAGCAGGACAAAGGACAAAGACACTCCCTGAGCAGGACAAAGACACTCCCTGAGCAGGACACTCCTGAGCAGGAAAGGACAAAGACACTCCCTGAACAGGACAAAGACACTCCCTGAGCAGGACAAAGACACTCCCTGAGCAGGACAAAGACACTCCCTCTGCAGGACAAAGACAAAGACACTCCCTGAGCAGGACAAAGACACTCCCTGAACAGGACAAAGACAAAGACACTCCCTGAGCAGGACAAAGACACTCCCTCTGCAGGACAAAGACACTCCCTCTGCAGGACAAAGACAAAGACACTCCCTGAGCTGGACAAAGACACTCCCTGAGCAGGACAAAGACACTCCCTGAGCAGGACAAAGACAAAGACACTCCCTGAGCTGGACAAAGACACTCCCTCTGCAGGACAAAGACACTCCCTCTGCAGGACAAAGACACTCCCTCTGCAGGACAAAGACAAAGACACTCCCTGAGCAGGACAAAGACAAAGACACTCCCTGAGCAGGACAAAGACACTCCCTCTGCAGGACAAAGACAAAGACACTCCCTGAGCAGGACAAAGACAAAGACACTCCCTGAGCAGGACAAAGACACTCCCTGAGCAGGACAAAGACACTCCCTGAGCAGGACAAAGACACTCCCTGAGCAGGACAAAGACACTCCCTGAGCTGGACAAAGACACTCCCTGAGCAGGACAAAGACACTCCCTGAGCAGGACAAAGACACTCCCTGAGCAGGACAAAGACACTCCCTGAACAGGACAAAGACACTCCCTGAGCAGGACTAAGACACTCCCTCAGCAGGACAAAGACTAAGAAACTTCCTGAGCAAGACAAAGACACTCCCTCAGCAGGACAAAGACACTCCCTGAGCAGGACAAAGACACTCCCTGACAAGGACAAAGACACTCCCTGAGCAGGACAAAGACACTCCCTCGGCAGGACAAAGACACTCCCTGAGCAGGACAAAGACACTCCCTGAGCAGGACAAAGACACTCCCTGAGCAGGACAAAGACACTCCCTGAGCAGGACAAAGACACTCCCTCAGCAGGACAAAGACAAAGACACTCCCTGAGCAGGACAAAGACACTCCCTGAACAGGACAAAGGCAAAGACACTCCCTGAGCAGGACAAAGACACTCCCTCTGCAGGACAAAGACACTCCCTCTGCAGGACAAAGACAAAGACACTCCCTGAGCTGGACAAAGACACTCCCTGAGCAGGACAAAGACACTCCCTGAGCAGGACAAAGACAAAGACACTCCCTGAGCTGGACAAAGACACTCCCTCTGCAGGACAAAGACACTCCCTCTGCAGGACAAAGACACTCCCTCTGCAGGACAAAGACAAAGACACTCCCTGAGCAGGACAAAGACAAAGACACTCCCTGAGCAGGACAAAGACACTCCCTCTGCAGGACAAAGACAAAGACACTCCCTGAGCAGGACAAAGACACTCCTGAGCTGGACAAAGACACTCCCTGAGCAGGACAAAGACACTCCCTGAGCAGGACAAAGACACTCCCTGAGCAGGACAAAGACACTCCCTGAGCTGGACAAAGACACTACAGCAGGACAAAGACACTCCCTGAGCAGGACAAAGACACTCCCTGAGCAGGACAAAGACACTCCCTGAACAGGACAAAGACACTCCCTGAGCAGGACAAAGACACTCCCTGAGCAGGACAAAGACACTCCCTGAGCAGGACAAAGACACTCCCTCAGCAGGACAAAGACACTCTCTCAGCAGGACAAAGACACTCCCTCAGCAGGACAAAGACATTCCCTCAGCAGGACATAGACACTCCCTCAAAGCGTGTTTTAACGGTGTGCTTCTCCATAATGTCAGTAGAGTGAAATGCTTTTGTTTAGTACAGTGAAATGCTTGGTCCCAGTCATGTACTGTGCTTTCCACACCACCCTCTGTAGCACCATGCAATTGAGAGCACTGCTGTTGCCATACCATACAATGATGCAGCCATTTAAAAAAATATATAAAATCAAATCTGATTTGCCTTCTCAAGTTCCCTCTCCCTGGCGCTCGATGTCACCGGTCTACTAACCAACGGTCCTGGCAACTCACAGTATGCGCACCTGGCAACCGCCTTTACACACACCTGGCAACCGCCATTACACACACCTGGCAACCGCCATTACACACACCTGGCAACCGCCATTACACACACCTGGCAACCGCCATTACACACACCTGGCAACCGCCATTACACACACCTGGCAACCGCCATTACACACACCTGGCAACCGCCATTACACACACCTGGCAACCGCCATTACACACACCTGGAAACCGCCATTACACACACCTGGCAACCACCATTACACACACCTGGCAACCACCATTACACACACCTGGCAACCACCATTACACACAACTGGCAACCACTATTACACTCACCTGGCAACCACCATTACAAACACCTGGAAACCACCATTACACACACCTGGCAACCGCCATTACACACACCTGGCAACCGCCATTACACACACCTGGAAACCACCATTACTCACACCTGGCAACCACCATTACACACACCTGGCAACCACCTTTACACTCACCTGTCAACCACCATTACACACACCTGTCAACCACCATTACACACACCTGGCAACCACCATGACACACACCTGGCAACCACCGTTACACACACCTGGCAACCACCATTACACACACCTGGCAACCACCATTACACACACCTGGCAACCACCATTACACACACCTGGCAACCACCGTTACACACACCTGGCAACCACCGTTACACACACCTGGCAACCACCATTACACACACCTGGAAACCACCATTACACACACCTGGAAACCACCATTACACACACCTGGCCACCACCATTACACACACCTGGCAACCGCCATTACACACACCTGGCAACCGCCATTACACACACCTGGCAACCGCCATTACACACACCTGGCAACCGCCATTACACCCACCTGGCAACCTCCATTACACACACCTGGCAACCGCCATTACACTCACCTGGCAACCGCCATTACACACACCTGGCAACCGCCATTACACTCACCTGGCAACCGCCATTACACTCACCTGGCAACCGCCATTACACTCACCTGGCAACCTCCATTACACTCACCTGGCAACCACCATTACAAACACCTGGACTTCATCATTACACACAGCTGGCAACCACCATTACAAACACCTGGACTTCATCATTACACACACCTGGACTTCATCATTACACACACCTGGACTTCATCATTACATTGAGAATACTCCCTTTATGTAGCCCTCAGAAGCATCAGTCATCAGGCAGTATTGGTTTTGTTAACGTTCAGTACTCCTGTTTTGTTTATCTTCGAATTCTCATTATTAAACTCACCTTCTGCCACTGCTTCCTGACTCAGAGTATACAGAGTACTGCTTCCTGACCAGAGTATACAGGGGTGAGTGCTCAGTCCCCTCCTTTACTCCCTGTTCACCCACGACTGCACGGCCAGGCACGACTCCATCACCATCATTACGTTTGCTGACGACACAACAGTGGTAGGCCTGATCACTGACAACGACGAGACAGCCTATAGGGAGGAGGTCAGAGACCTGGCCGGGTGGTGCCAGAATAACAACCTATTCCTCAACGTATCCAAGACTAAGGAGATGATTGTGGACTACAGCAAAAGGAGCACCGAGCACGTCCCCATTCTCATCGACGGGGCTGTAGTGGAGCAGGTTGAGAGCTTCAAATTCCTTGGTGTCCACATCAACAACAAACTAGATTGGTCCAAACACACCAAGACAGTTGTGAAGAGGGCACGACAAAGCCTATTCCCCCTCAGCAAACTAAAAAGATTTGGCATGGGTCCTGAGATCCTCAAAAGGTTCTACAGCTGGAACATCGAGAGCATCCTGACTGGTTGCATCACTACCTGGTACGGCAATTGCTCAGCCTCCGACCGCAAGGCACTTTCAGAGGGTAGTGCGTACGACCCAGTACATCACTGGGGCAAAGCTGTCTGCCATCCAGGACCTCTACACCAGGCGGTGTCAGAGGAAAGCCCTAAAAATTGCCAAAGACCCCAGCCACCCCAGTCATAGACTGTTCTCTCCACTACAGCATGGCAAGCGGTACCGGAGTGCCAAGTCTAGGACCAAAAGGCTTCCCAACAGTTTTTAACCCCCAAGCCATAAGATTCCTGAACAGGTAACCAAATGGTTACCCAGACTATTTGCATTGTGTGCCCCCCGCCTAACCCCTCTTTTACGCTGCTACTACTCTCTGTTTATCTTATATGCATAGTCACTTTTATTATCTATACATTCATGTACATACTACTTCAATTGGCCCAACCAACCAGTGCTCCCGCACATTGGCTAACCGGGCTATCTGCATCGAGTCCCACCACCCGCCAACCCCTCTTTTACGTTACTGCTACTCTCTGTTCATCATATGTGCATAGTCACTTTAACCATATCTACATGAACATACTACCTCAATCAGCCTGACTAACAGGTGTCTTCAAATCAAATTAAAATCAAATCAAAATGTTTTAACATGTTCAAACACAAACGTGAAATAGCAAATCTTATATTCAGAATGTTTAGTTCTTGACCAGACTGTATGTAATGAAACCTAAGATGACCTGGGGTACTAATGTAAGAAATAACATGTAAAAAAAACAAAAAACTGCATAGTTTCCTAGGAACGCGAAGCGAGGCGGCCATCTCTGTCGGCGCCGGAAGATATAAATAGGGTCTATAGTAGTCTAAATAGGGTCTATAGTAGTCTAAATAGGGTCTATAGTAGTCTAAATAGGGTGTCATTTGAGACACAGTCAGGATGATTTCAAATACATCAACTCCATATTATTTCAACATGCTTTTTTTTACCTTTATTAAACTAGGCAAGTCAGTTAAGAACAGATTCTTATTTTCAATGATGGCCTAGGAACAGTGGGTTAACTGCCTGTTCAGGGGCAGAACAACAGATTTGTACCTTGTCAGCTCGGGGGTTTGAACTTGCAACCTTCCGGTTGCTAGTCCAACGCTCTAACCACTAGGTTACCCCGCCGCCCTGCTTTGCAATTTATTCTTTGAAATTCACTGAAATAGTCATTGTTTTTGGCTTAAAAGCCTGGTTGTGGGTTCTGATTGGGTACGTTTGAATGACTGTTGAATATGATGTTGTATTGATTTTCCCCATCGTTTCCTACAGCAGCGGAGTGGGAGGAGCTGGTGTGTTCTCCTCCTGTGATAGATAGGGAGAATACAAAGACTGAGCATAAAAAGACATAGACCTACACACACGCTCTGAACCCAGTGGACAGGATCATAAATATTAAAGATATCAGTGTCATGGTGCTGCTAATGGCACATCCGTCACATCCTCCTCTCTGTCTCTCTCTCACTCTCTGTCTCTCTCTGGGGTCAAGCGTTCACATGCAACAATAACAACTCAACTCATTCAGAATCCATTTCGTACAGTATAACATATTCAAACACAAACGTGAAATAGCAACTTGTTTATTCTCCGTCTTCAGAATGTTTGTGATCTTCAGAATGTTTGTGGTCTTCAGAATGTTTGTGGTCTTCAGAATGTTTGTGGTCTTCAGAATGCTTGTGGTCTTCAGAATGCTTGTGGTCTTCAGAATGCTTGTGTTCTTCAGAATGTTTGTGGTCTTCAGAATGCTTGTTGTCTCGAATGCTTGTTGACTTCAGAATGATTGTCTTCAGAATACTTGTGGTCTTCAGAATGCTTGTTGTCTTCAGAATGCTTGGGGTCCTCATAATGCTTGTTGTCTTCAGAATGCTTGTTGTCTTCAGAATGCTTGTTGTCTTCAGAATGCTTGTGGTCTTCAGAATGCTTGTGGGCTTCAGAATGTTTGTTGTCTTCAGAATGCTTGTTGTCTTCGGAATGCTTGTGGTCCTCGGAATGCTTGTTGTCTTCAGAATGTTTGTAGTCCTCAGAATGCTTGTTGTCTTCAGAATGCTTGTGGTCTTCAGACTGCTTGTGGTCTTCAGAATGTTTGATGTCTTCAGAATGCTTGTTGTCTTCAGAATGCTTGTTGTCTTCAGAATGCTTGTTGTCTTCAGAATGCTTGTTGTCTTCAGAATGCTTGTTGTCTTCAGAATGCTTGTTGTCTTCAGAATGCTTGTTGTCTTCAGAATGCTTGTTGTCTTCAGAATGCTTGTGGTCTTCAGAATGCTTGTGGTCCTCAGAATGCTTGTTGTCTTCAGAATGCTTGTTGTCCTCAGAATACATTTACATTTACATTTAAGTCATTTAGCAGACGCTCTTATCCAGAGCGACTTACAAATTGGTGAATTCACCTTCTGACATCAGTGGAACAGCCACTTTACAATAGTGCATCTAAATCATTTAAGGGGGGTGAGAAGGATTGCTTTATCCTATCCTAGGTATTCCTTGAAGAGGTGGGGTTTCAGGTGTCTCCGGAAGGTGGTGATTGACTCCGCTGTCCTGGCGTCGTGAGGGAGTTTGTTCCACCATTGGGGGCCAGAGCAGCGAACAGTTTTGACTGGGCTGAGCGGGAACTGTACTTCCTCAGTGGTAGGGAGGCGAGCAGGCCAGAGGTGGATGAACGCAGTGCCCTTGTTTGGGTGTAGGGCCTGATCAGAGCCTGGAGGTACTGCGGTGCCGTTCCCCTCACAGCTCCGTAGGCAAGCACCATGGTCTTGTAGCGGATGCGAGCTTCAACTGGAAGCCAGTGGAGAGAGCGGAGGAGCGGGGTGACGTGAGAGAACTTGGGAAGGTTGAACACCAGACGGGCTGCGGCGTTCTGGATGAGTTGTAGGAGTTTAATGGCACAGGCAGGGAACCCAGCCAACAGCGAGTTGCAGTAATCCAGACGGGAGATGACAAGTGCCTGGATTAGGACCTGCGCCGCTTCCTGTGTGAGGCAGGGTCGTACTCTGCGGATGTTGTAGAGCATGAACCTACAGGAACGGGCCACCGCCTTGATGTTAGTTGAGAACGACAGGGTGTTGTCCAGGATCACGCCAAGGTTCTTAGCGCTCTGGGAGGAGGATACTTGGGGTCCTCAGAATGCCCCTGGTTAACTCAGTCACAAATCAAATCAAGTCAAAGTTTATTTGTCACTTGCGCCGAATACAACAGGTGCAGACCTTACAGTGAAATGCTAACTTACAGGCTCTAACCAATAGTGTGGAGAAAAAAACGTATGAGTGTGTGTGTGTGTGTGTGTGTAGGTAAGTAACGAAATTAAACAACAGTAAAAAGACATTTGAAAAGAAGAGTAGCAAGGCCATATACAGACACCTGTTCGTCAGGCTGATTGAGGTAGTATGTACATGTAGGTATGGTTAAAGTGACTATGCACATATGATGAACATAGAGTAGCAGTAGCGTAAAAAGAGGGGTTGGCGGGTGGTGGGACACAATGCAGATTGCCCGGTTAGCCAATGTGCAGGAGCACTGGTTGGTTGGGCCAATTGAGGTAGTATGTACATGAATGTATAGTGACTATGCATATAAGATAAACAGAGAATAGCAGCAGCGTAAAAGAGGGGTTGGAAGGGCACACAATGCAAATAGTCTGGGTAACCATTTGGTTACCTGTTCAGGAATCTTATGGCATGGGGGTAAAACCGTTTGAGAAGCCTTTTTGTCCTAGACATGGCACTCCGGTACCACTTGCCATGCGGTAGTAGAGAAAACAGTCTGTGAGTGGGGTGGCTGGGATCTTTGACAATTTTCAGGGCCTTCCTCTGACACTGCCTGGTGTAGAGGTCCTGGATGGAAGACAGCTTTGCCCCAGTGATGTACTGGGTCGTACGCACTACCCTCTGAAAGTGCCTTGCGGTTGGAGGCTGAGCAATTGCCGTACCAGGTAGTGATGCAACCAGTCAGGATGCTCTCAATGTTGCAGCTGTAGAACCTTTTGAGGATCTCAGGACCCATGCCAAATATTTTTAGTTTCCTGAGGGGGAATAGGCTTTGTCGTGCACACTTCACGACTGTCTTGGTGTGTTTGGACCATTCTATTTTGTTGTTGATGTGGACACCAAGGAATTTGAAGCTCTCAACCTGCTCTACTACAGCCCCGTCGATGAGAATGGGGGCGTGCTCAGTGCTCCTTTTCCCATGGTCCACAATCATATCCTTGGTCTTGGTTACGTTGAGGGATAGGTTGTTATTCTGGCACCACCCGGCCAGGTCTCTGACCTCCTCCCTATAGGCTATCTCGTCGTTGTCGGTGATCAGGCCTACCACTGTTGTGTCGTCAGCAAACTTAATGATGGTGTTGGAGTCGTGCCCTTGCCATGCAGTCGTGGGTGAACAGGGAGTACAGGAGGGGACTGAACACGCACCTGTGGGGGGCTACAGTGTTGAGGATCAGCATGGCAGATGTGTTCAGATGTGTTGCTACCTACCCTCACCACCTGGGGGCAGCCCGTCAGGAAGTCTAGGATCCAGTTGCAGAGGGAGGTGTTTAGTCCCAGGTTCCTTAGCTTAGTGATAAGCTTTGCGTGTACTATGGTGTTGAATGCTGAGCTGTAGTCAATGAAAAGCATTCTCACATAGGTGTTCCTTTTGTCCAGGTGAGAAAGGGCTGTGTGGCGTGCAATAGAGATTGCATCATCTGTGGATCTGTTTTGGTGGTATGCAAATTGGAGTGGGTCTAGGGTTTCTGAGATAATGGTGTTGATGTGAGCCATTACCAGCCTTTCAAAGAACTTCATGGCCACGGACGTGAGTGCTTCTGGTCTGTAGTCATTTAGGCAGGTTGCCTTTGTGTTCTTGGGCACAGGGACTATGGTGGTCTGCTTGAGGCATGTTGGTATTACAGACTCAATCAGGGACATGTTGAAAATGTAAGTGAAGACACCTGCCAGTTGGTCAGCACATGCCCGGAGCACACGTCCTGGTAATCCATCTCGCCCCGCAGCCTTGTGTATGTTGAACTGTTTAATTGTCTTACTCACATCGGCTACGGAGAGCGTTATCACACACTCGTCCGGAACAGCTGATGCTCTCATGCTTGCCTCAGTCTTGCTTGCCTCGAAGCGAGCATAGAAGTGATTTAGCTTGTCTGGTAAGCTCGTGTAACTGGGCAGCTCGCGGCTGTGCTTCATTTTGTAGTCTGTAATAGTTTGCAAGACGAGCGTCGGAGCCGGTGTAGTATGATTCAGTCTTAGCCCTGTATTGACTCTTTGCCTGTTTGATGGTTCGTCGCAGGGCATAGCGGGATTTCTTGTAAGCTTCCAGGTTAGAGTCCCACACATTGAAAGCAGCAGCTCTACCCTTTAGCTCAGTGCGAATGTTGCCTGTAATCCATGGCTTCTGGTTGGGGTACGTGCGTACAGTCACTTTGGGGACGACGTCCTCAATGCACTTATTGATAAAGTCGGTGACTGATGTGGTGTTCTCCTCAATGCCATTGGAGGAATCCCAGAATATATTCCAGTCTGTGATAGCAGAACAGTCCTGTAGTTTAGCATCTGCTTCATCTGACCACTTTTTTATAGACCGATTCACTGGTGCTTCCTGCTTTAATTTTTGCTTGCAAGCTGGAATCGTGAGGATAGAGTTGTGGTGGGATTTACCAAATGAAGGGCGGGGGAGAGCTTTGTACGTGGAGTTCTAGGTAGTAAATAGTAAATAATGTATAATAACCCTAGGTGTAAAATAGTAAATAATGTATAATAACCCCTGGTGTAAAATAGTAAATAATGTTTAATAACCCTAGGTGTAAAATAGTAAATAATGTTTAATAACCCTAGGTGTAAAATAGTAAATAATGTTTAATAACCCCTGGTGTAAAATAGTAAATCATGTATAATAACCCTAGGTTTAAAATAGTAAATAATGTTTAATAACCCCAGGTGTAAAATAGTAAATAATGTTTAATAACCCCTGGTGTAAAATAGTAAATAATGTTTAATAACCCCTGGTGTAAAATAGTAAATAATGTATAATAACCCTAGGTGTAAAATAGTAAATAATGTTGAATAACCCCTGGTGTAAAATAGTAAATAATGTTTAATAACCCCTGGTGTAAAATAGTAAATAATGTTTAATAACCCCTGGTGTAAAATAGTAAATAATGTATAATAACCCTAGGTGTAAAATAGTAAATAATGTTTAATAACCCCTGGTGTAAAATAGTAAATAATGTTTAATAACCCTAGGTGTAAAATAGTAAATAATGTATAATAACCACTGGTGTAAAATAGTAAATAATGTTTAATAACCCTAGGTGTAAAATAGTAAATAATGTTTAATAACCCCTGGTGTAAAATAGTAAATAATATATAATAACCCCAGGTGTAAAATAGTAAATAATGTATAATAACCCCTGGTGTAAAATAGTAAATAATGTTTAATAACCCTAGGTGTAAAATAGTAAATAATGTATAATAACCCCTGGTGTAAAATAGTAAATAATGTTTAATAACCCTAGGTGTAAAATAGTAAATAATGTATAATAACCCCTGGTGTAAAATAGTAAATAATGTTTAATAACCCCTGGTGTAAAATAGTAAATAATGTTTAATAACCCTAGGTGTAAAATAGTAAATAATGTTTAATAACCCCTGGTGTAAAATAGTAAATAATATATAATAACCCTAGGTGTAAAATAGTAAATAATGTTTAATAACCCTAGGTGTAAAATAGTAAGTAATGGCTACATTTCAGAAAGTATTAAACTGTCAAGAGGAGTAAAACATCAACATGTTAGCTGTTAAAATTCGATCCAACAATAATATTGAATTAAGTGGTGATCCTAACTGACCTAAAACAGGGAATTTTTACTGGGATTAAATGTCAGGTATTGTGAAAAACTGAGTTTAAATGTATTTGGCTAAGGTGTATGTAAACTTCCAACCTCAACTGTAAATAGGCCACTAGATGTTTTTCTGTCTTGCCATTCCAAACAAAAAGGGAATATGTTTTGCTGGTATCATTTGAAAAGCAGGGTGCGAGGTTTAGGCAAAACCATAAGCAAATAGGTCAACTGTGATGTGGCTCTTAAGGATCCACCCCTTTTTTCAATGTTTTGCTTAAAATGACAAACCAAAATCTAACAGCCTGTATCTCAGGACCTGAAGCAAGGAAATGCATATTCTGTGGACTATTTGAAAGGAAATGTGTGGAAATGTGAAAAGAATGCAGTGGAATATAACACAATAGATCTGGTAAAAGATAATACAAAGAAGAAAACAAACAAACGTTCTTTTGTATTTGCTTTGTACCATCATCTTTGAAATGCAAGGGAAAGGCCATAATGTATTATTCCAGCCAAGCTGCAATTTAGATTTTGACCACACGATGGCAGCAGTGTGTGTGCAAAGTTTTAGTCTGTTCCAAGCATTTATTTTCAAAATGTTGTATCAAGACTGCCCAAATGTGCTTAATTTGATTATTATTAACTTTTCATGTTCAAAACTGTGCACTCTACTCAAACAATAGCATGATATTCTTTCACTGTAATAGCTACTGTATATTGGACAGTGCCGTTAGATTAACAAGAATTTAAGCTTTCTGCCCATATCAGATATATCTATGTCCTGGGAAATGTTCTTGTTACTTACAACCCCATGCTAATAACATTAACCTACGTTCAACCATCTCGCGGAAGGGACACCGATCCCAAAGAAGTTTTAAGAATGTGAAATGTCAGAATAATAATAGAGAGAACGATTTATTTGAGCTTTTATTTCTTTCATCACATTCCCAGTGGGTCTGAAGTTTACATACACTCAATTAGTATTTGGTAGCATTGCCTTTAAATTGTTTAACTTGGGTCAAACGTTTCGGGTAGCCTTCCACAAGCTTCCCATAATAAGTTGGGTGAATTTTGGCCCATTCCTCCTGACAGAGCTGGTGTAACTGAGTCAGGTTGGTAGGCCTCCTTGCTCGCACACGCTTTTTCAGTTCTGCCAACAAATTGTCCATGGGATTGAGGTCAGGGTTTGTGATGGCCACTCCAACACCTTGACTTTGTTGTCCTTAAGCCATTTTGCTACAACTTTGGAATTATGCTTGGGGTCATTGTTCATTTGGAAGACTCATTTGCGACCAAGCTTTAACTTCCTGACTGATGTCTTGAGATGTTGCTTCAATATATCCACAAAATTGTCAAGAATTTGAACAGAATTTGTACAACGCTGTGTACTACTCCCTTCACTGAACAGTGCACACTGGCCCTAACCAGAATAGAAAGTCCTCAACTGGCAGCTTTGTTAAATAGTCCCGCAAACACCAGTCTCAATGTCAACAGTGAAGAGGCAACTCTGCTATGATGGCCTTCTAGGCCATAGTTCCTCTGTCCAGTGGATGTGTTCTTCTGCCCATCTTAATCTTTTCTTTTTTATTGGTTAGTCTGACATTTGACTTTCCTTTGCAACTATGCCTGTGGTAAAGGTTAATATGTTAATATGCTGCAATTTGACTGGTTTCACGTTTCTCCAGCGATCATAAGGTAAAAAAAGAAATTGTCATTTATATTTACAATCCCCTTATTCAAATGACTTACTCATGTACCGAGGTCTTATCATTTAAATTTTTATTTATTTAACCTTTACAGTGGCTCGCGAAAGCATTCACCCCCCTCCCTTGGCATTTTCCCTATTTTGTTGCCTTACAACCTGGAATTAAAATGGAGTTTTGCATCATTTGAATTCCACAACATGCCCAGCACTTAGAAGATGCAAAACATTTTTTATTGTGAAACAAACAAGAAAAAAAGGAAAAATAGAACTTGAGGGTGCAACACTACTAGTAATTACAGCTGCAAGTCTCTTGGGGTATGTCTCTATAAGCTTGGCACATCTAGCCACTGGGATTTTAGCCCATTCTTCAAGGCAAAACTGCCTCACCTCCTTCAAGTTGGATGGGTTCCGCTGGTGTACAGCAATCTTTGAGGTGTGTGCTTTGACTAGGCCATTCCAAGACATTGTGTTTCCCCTTAAACCACTCAAGTGTTACTTTAGCAGTATGCTTAGGGTCATTGTCCTGCTGGAAGGTGAACCTCCGTCCCAGTCTCAAATCTCTGGTAAATTGAAACAGGTTTCCCTCAAGAATTTCCCTGCATTTAGCGCCATCCAACATTCCTTCAATTCTGATCAGTTTCCCAGTCCCTGCCGTGACAAACAGTCTCATCTGACCAGAGTACATTCTTCCATATGTTTGGGGAGTCTCCCACATGCCTTTTGGTGAACATCAAACGTGTTTGCTTTTTTTTTTCTTTAAGCAATGGCTTTTTTATGGCCACTCTTCCGTAAAGCCCAGCTCTGAGGAGTGTACAGCTTAAAGTGGTCTTATGGACAGATACTCCAATCTCTGCTGTGGAGCTTTTCAGCTCCTTCAGTGTTATTTTTGGTCTCTGTGTTGCCTCTCTGATTAATGCCCTTCTAGCCTGGAGTATTGGTGCGCGGCCCTCTCTTTGCAGGTTTGTTGTGGTGCCATATTCTTAAAAAAAAATTATAATGGATTTAATGATGCTCCATGGGATGTTCAAAGTTTCATATATTTTTTTATAACCTAACCCTGATCTGTACTTCTCCACAACTTTGTCCCTGACCTGCTTGGAGAGCTCCTTGGTCTTCATGGTGCTGCTTGCTTAGCGGTGTTTCAGACTCCGGGGCCTTTCAGAACAGGTGTATATATGCTGAGATCATGTGACAGATCATGTGACACTTAGATTTCACACAAATGGACTTTATTTAACTAATTATGTGACTTCTGATGGTAATTGGTCGCACCAGATCTTATTTAGGGGCTTCATAGCAAAGGGGTGAATAGATATGCACAAATCGTTTTTTTAATATATATATTTATTTTTTTTTGTGAATTTTTGTTATTTTTTTCATTTCACTTCACCTATTTTGACCATTTTGTGTATGTCCATTTCATGAAATCCAAATTAAAATCAATTTAAATTACAGGTTGTAATGCAACAAAATAGGAAAAACGGCAAGTGGGATGAATACTTTTGCAAGGCACTGTATTTAACTTGGCAAGTCAGCTGAGAACAAATTCTTAATTACAATGACGGCCTATTTTACTCCCAATCACGGTCAGATGTGATTTAGCTTGGATTTGAACTGTAGTAACACCTTTTACACTGAGATGCAGTGACTTCGAACGCTGCACCACTCTCCTAAAATAGCTCTTGTCAATTTGTAAATGACAGTGCATGAAAAAATGTTATTTCCATCATATAAAAATAAAGTAGGTATTGTTCAACTGGGAACCGACAGGTTGCTCAACCATATTCATCTCACGTAAAGGTTGTGGAATAATGAGGGAATTAAGTCGAGGTCAGAATATCTGGGCGTCCCGAGTGGTGCAGCAGTCGCAGTGCTACAGACCCAGGTTTCATCCCAGGCGTTGTCACAACCGGCCGTGATTGGGTGTCCCATAGGGTGGTGCACAATTGGCCCAGCATCGTCTGGGTTTGGGGGTGTGGCTGGCTTCTGGGTTAAGCGGGTGGGTGTTAAGAAGTGCATTTCTTTCCGGGTTTTGGAGCCCATTGGAGAGTTGCAAAAAGGAAAAGGGGGTAAAGCACATTATTTAAAAATAATACAATGTATTGGTAGACACACCTTCCTCTCTTTTGTCTCCACCCCTAACGAATAGTGGGTGAATAGTGGGTGAATAGCAGGTGAATAGCGGGTGAATAGTGGGTGAATAGTGGGTGAATAGCAGGTGAATGGTGGGTGAATAGTGGGTGAATAGCGGGTGAATAGTGGGTGAATAGTGGGTGAATAGTGGGTGAATAGCAGGTGAATGGTGGGTGAATAGTGGGTGAATAGCGGGTGAATAGTGGGTGAATAATGGGTGAATAGCGGGTGAATAGCGGGTGAATAGTGGGTGAATAGTGGGTGAATAGCGGGTGAATAGTGGGTGAATAGTGGGTGAATAGTGGGTGAATAGTGGGTGAATAGCAGGTGAATAGCGGATGAATAGCGGGTGAATAGCGGGCGAATAGCGGGTGAATAGCGGGTGAATAGTGGGTGAATAGCGGGTGAATAGCGGGCGAAGAGCGGGTGAATAGTGAGTGAATAGTGGGTGAATAGCGAGTGAATAGCGGGTGAATAGTGGGGGAATAGCGGGTGAATAGCGGGCGAATAGCGGGCGAATAGCGGGCGAATAGCGGGCGAATAGCGGGTGAATAGCGGGCGAATAGCGGGCGAATAGCGGGCGAATAGCGGGCGAATATTGGATGAATAGCGGGCGAATAGCGGGTGAATAGCGGGCGAATAGCGGGTGAATAGCGGGCGAATAGCGGGCGAATAGCGGGCGAATATTGGATGAATAGCGGGCGAATAGCGGGTGAATAGCGGGTGAATAGCGGGCGAATAGCGGGCGAATATTGGATGAATAGCGGGCGAATAGCGGGTGAATAGCGGGTGAATAGTGGGTGAATAGCGGGTGAATAGCGGGTGAATAGTGGGTGAATAGTGGGTGAATAGTGGGTGAATAGTGGGTGAATAGTGGGTGAATAGCGGGTGAATAGCGGGTGAATAGCGGGTGAATAGCGGGTGAATAGCCTGCTATTCTCAGGATTAAGTTGAAGGTCAGAATACCCATAGAAAGAAAAGGGAATTACGTTCGATTTACTCTCACTTAGCACTGGTCGGAATCTCTCCCTTAGAGGTGTCATTTCAGATGCAGCCGGTCTGGTTAATTGCAACATATTTCCTCCCTGTGTGGAATGACCCGTGGTCTCTGATAGAATAGCTTCATAATTAACAGACAGTACTCCGGGTGCAACTCTTCTAGGGCCACAGCTTTACGAGCTGCTGTTGAACACAATTAATACAATGACATTTATTTTATCTCTTAACTTGTTCACTGTCAAACCTATCATGAACACTGTAACTCTACCAGAAAGAAACACGGTTGTGTTGAATATCACCTTCACAACCCTGGTATGATGCTTTTGAAGGTGTTAAATGGGGGTGTTGAGTCGACTTCTGATCCTTAACGATTTATCCACCAGGAATTTATTTAGACTTCAGAGTGGTGTTATTCAGACTTCAGAGTGGTGTTATTTAAACCAATTAAAGGGGAATTTCACCCTGGTTCTGCCACAGCATATAGTGATTACTATATTAACAACATTAGGTTTTTATCAGAAACATCAACATCCAAACCACAGGTGTCACGCCTTGGTCTTAGTATTTTGTGTTTTAGATAATTAGTTGGTCAGGCCAGGGTGTGACATGTTATTGTGTTTTCGTATTGGGGTTTTTGTAGGCATTGGGATTGTGGTTGATTAGGGGTGTGTTTAGTTTAGGTTTGGCTGCCTGAGGCGGTTCTCAATCAGAGTCAGATTATTTTCATCATGTCAAGAGATATAGTGATTCTTGTTGTCTCTGATGGGGAACCGTATTTAGGTAGCCTGGGTTTCACTGTGTATTTCGTGGGTGATTGTTCCTGTCTCTGTGTAGTTTCACCAGATAGGCTGTACTTAGGTTTCACGTTCCGTTTTGTTGTTTTTGTATTTGTCTCAGTATTTTCATGTAATCGTCATTTGTTTTATTAAAAAACATGAGTAACCAACACGCTGCATTTCGGTCCGACTTTCTTGCAACAAATGAAGAATGCCGTTACAACAGGCTTGAATGAACGCATTTTCATTTTCACTGGTAGAATCTAGAAGTTTAAACTTCCTGTGAATTTGTCTGCTCATGGTGAACTACAAAGTCCAGCATTGATAGCGAATGCAGATACCGCCCCGCATGGTACATGGGGCCCAAAACTTGATTCATGTTGTTTAGTTGTAACAACAGTAATCTCAAATTGTCTCTAGGCACATTTTTTTTTGCTAACTTTTGTCACCATGCCCGTGTCCTGTTATGTGCCTGGCTGTGCAACAAACAAACAAGAACGATGCTTACAGTGAACAAAGATGCGATATCATCATTTCATCCCTAATTTACGTCTTACAGAGAATCTTCCATTTTTGTTGTGGTCCCCATCCGTTCAGCCTGAAAATCTTTGGTCACCGTAAACATCAAACCACTGGCAGCATCGGGGTAAATCTCTGGTAGGTAAAACGATGAAAGGTAATGTAATGTTAGCTAGCTGGACAGTCTTGTATTGAACTCTGAAAGCCATGCATCCATGGTCTCCCGAGTGGCACAGCGGTTTAAGGTACTGAGGCGTCACTACAGACCCAGGCTGTATCACAATCGGCCATGATTGGGAGTCCCATAGGTCGGCGAACAATTGGCCCAGCGTCGTCCAGGGCAGGTTTTGGCCGGGGTAGGTCGTCATAGTAATTAAGAATTTGTTCTTAATTTAACTGACTTACCTAGTTAAATGAAGGTTAAATAAAAAGTTAAAGAAATAAAAATAATCATAAACAATGTCAACCCATCGTCAATTATGTTACATAGCTAGCTATTTACAGTTGCTGATGTTACACATTTGTTAAAAAGTTACAAACAAGAGGCCTGGTGCATAGTAACAAGTTAGCAGGTTCCAGGCTAACTAGCTAGCCAACTCCAGTCACGTGCTAAAGTTTTCTGGTAAACCTATCTTTAGGTGGCTGGTTGTAACATTGTAGCGCGCTGATTAGTAGTCATATCTATAACTAAAAAGAGAAGAGTTTTTACATTGGAGATATAATAATAGATCACTGATGATAAAACCTCTTCTATTTTTAGTCATAGATATGGCTACCTGTAGTTGTTTAGCTAGCTAGCTAGACTAGCTCGCAAGCTACCTACCTAGCTACCTAAGTTAGTAAACATAATTTTGGGGGGGATTTCCCCCACTGCAACACGGTAGTATTTTAGCGAGCAATACTCAAAATGGGTTTCAGTAGATAAACTAAAGTTAGTTAGGTGGCTCGCAGGAAAAATAAATTCTTCCCTCTTGGTGTCACGACTTCCGCCGAAGTTGGCTCTCCTGCACCTTCAGGCGGTGCTCGGCGGTCGTCGTCACCGTCCTATTAGCCACTACCGATCCCTTTTTCGTGTATCTGTTGGTTTTGTCTAATTGGTTTCACCTGCGTGTTGTTTAGTTAATTAGTGTCTGTATTTAATGTAGGTTGTCCCGCCCTTGTTTTGTGCGGGATTGTTTATTTTGTCATTCATTTTGTCTGTCGGTGTTTTGTGTTTCCTATTCTCCGGTTAGTCTTTATCCTGTGTTGGATAATTTCACCCTGTGTGTATTTGGGTTGACCGTTGTTTATTTTGTTCACCGGAGAATAAAACTTTATATCGCTATCTGCTCTCTGCGCCTGATTCCACCCACCTTGATTAGACGTGACACTTGGAGCATCGACTGAAGCTGAGCTTATTCCTGTTGAAACAGGTTGAATGTCAACATGTAGCAAAATAAAACATGCTACAACTTTGAATTTGTGTTGACGAGAGGAATCACTTGAAGGCCATTGTGGTCTGGCCAGTTGTTTCAATGTTGCCCAAAGGACTGTGTTGTTAGTGTCCACCTCCCTTTCAAAAAAAGCCTGCCTTGGGCGAGGGATGCGGTCCGAGCACGAAGCACTGCCACACACGACCTGTAGTCTTTCAGAAACTGGAAAAAATGTGTCTGCTTGTATATTTAGATAAGAATCCGCTGAAAGGAATATCGCTGAAAGACATTCAATGGTTCTATCGAACGAAGACAACTATATCTGCACCCACAAAAACATATTATACAATCAGTAGAACATAGAGCCTTATAGTGTGATCAGCAGAGCCTTATCATGTGATCAGTAGAACATAGAGCATGATAGTGTGATCAGTTTAACATAGAGCCTTATCGTGTGATCAGTAGAACGTTATTGTGTGATCGGTAGAGCCTTATAGTGTGATCAGTATAATATAGAGCCTTATAGTGTGATTAGTAGAGCTGTATAGTCTGATCAGTATAATATAGAGCCTTATAGTCTGATCAGTAGAGCCTTATAATGTGATCAGTATAACATAGAGCCTTCCAGTGTGATCAGTATACTATAGGGCCTTACAGTGTGATCAGTAGAGCCTTATAGTGTGATCAGTAGAGCCTTATAGTGTGATCAGTAGAGAATAGAGCCCTATAGTGTGATCAGTAGAGCATAGAGCCTTATAGTGTGATCTGTAGAGAATAGAGCCTTATAGTGTGATCAGTAGAGACTTATAGTGTGATCAGTAGAGAATAGAGCCCTATAGTGTGATCAGTAGAGCATAGAGCCTTATAGTGTGATCTGTAGAGAATAGAGCCTTATAGTGTGATCAGTAGAGAATAGAGCCTTATAGTGTGATCAGTAGAATATAGAGCCTTATAGTGTGATCAGTATAATATAGAGCCTTATAGTGTGATCAGTAGAGAATAGAGCCTTATAGTGTGATCAGTAGAATATAGAGCCTTATAGTGTGATCAGTATAACATAGAGCCTTATAGTGTGATCATTAGAACATAGAGCCCTATAGTGTGATCAGTAGAACATAGAGCCTTATAGTGTGATCAGTAGAACATAGAGCCTTATAGTGTGATCAGTAGAACATAGAGCCCTATAGTGTGATCAGTAGAACATAGAGCCTTATAGTGTGATCAGTAGAACATAGAGCCTTATAGTGTGATCAGTAGAACATAGAGCCTGATAGTGTGATCAGTTTAACATAGAGCCTTATAGTGTGATCAGTTTAACATAGAGCCTTATAGTGTGATCAGTAGAACATAGAGCCTTATAGTGTGATCAGTAGAACATAGAGCCCTATAGTGTGATCAGTAGAACATAGAGCCTTATAGTGTGATCAGTAGAACATGGAGCCTTATAGTGTGATCAGTAGAACATAGAGCCTGATAGTGTGATCAGTATAACAGAACCTTATAGTGTGATCAGTAGAACATAGAGCCTTATAGTGTGATCAGTAGAACATGGAGCCTTATAGTGTGATCAGTAGAACATAGAGCCTTATAGTGTGATCAGTAGAACATAGAGCCTTATAGTGTGATCAGTAGAACATAGAGCCTGATAGTGTGATCAGTAGAACATAGAGCCTTATAGTGTGATCAGTAGAACATAGAGCCTTATAGTGTGATCAGTAGAACATAGAGCCTGATAGTGTGATCAGTAGAATATAGAGCCTTATAGTGTGATCAGTAGAATATAGAGCCTTATAGTGTGATCAGTAGAATATAGAGCCTTATAGTGTGATCAGTAGAACATAGAGCCTTATAGTGTGATCAGTAGAAAATAGAGCCTTATAGTGTGATCAGTAGAATATAGAGCCTTATAGTGTGATCAGTATAATATAGAGCCTTATAGTGTGATCAGTAGAATATAGAGCCTTATAGTGTGATCAGTAGAGAATAGAGCCTTATAGTGTGATCAGTATAATATAGAGCCTTATAGTGTGATCAGTAGAACATAGAGCCTGATAGTGTGATCAGTTTAATATAGAGCCTTATAGTGTGATCAGTTTAACATAGAGCCTTATAGTGTGATCACTATAACATAGAGCCTTATAGTGTGATCAGTAGAACATAGAGCCTTATAGTGTGATCAGTAGAACATAGAGCCTTATAGTGTGATCAGTAGAACATGGAGCCTTATAGTGTGATCAGTAGAACATAGAGCCTGATAGTGTGATCAGTATAACAGAACCTTATAGTGTGATCAGTAGAACATAGAGCCTTATAGTGTGATCAGTAGAACATGGAGCCTTATAGTGTGATGAGTATAACATAGAGCCTTATAGTGTGATCAGTAGAACATGGAGCCTTATAGTGTGATGAGTATAACATAGTGTGAGCCTTATAGTGTGATGAGTATAACATAGAGCCTTATAGTGTGATCAGTAGAACATAGAACCTTATAGTGTGATCAGTAGAACATAGAGCCTTATAGTGTGATCAGTAGAACATAGAGCCTTATAGTGTGATCAGTAGAACATGGAGCCTTATAGTGGGATCAGTAGAACATAGAGCCTTATAGTGTGATCAGTAGAACATAGAGCCTTATAGTGTGATCAGTAGAACATAGAACCTTATAGTGTGATCAGTAGAACATAGAGCCTTATAGTGTGATCAGTAGAACATAGAGCCTTATAGTGTGATCAGTAGAACATAGAGCCTTATAGTGTGATCAGTAGAACATAGAGCCTTATAGTGTGATCAGTAGAACATAGAGCCTTATAGTGTGATCTACCACATGCAGTAGTCCACCCCCCCCTCCCCCACCAATACACTGGAAGCTGTCATAGTGTGTACCATTCAGCACACGAATCCCTGACCTGCCTTCTTCCTGGGCAATTATGTGTAAACACATCTCACTGACCTAGAAATGCCTCAGACATGATGAGAAGCAGACAGATCCCCCAGGGTGACGTTCCCTTTTAAAGCATCTTTATGTAACGGCACTATGTTAGACTGTGTGTGTGTGCGTGAGCGTGTGCACGTGTGTGTGAGTGTGTGTGTTTTATGTGTGAGTGCTTGTGTGTGTATGTGTCTGCATGTGAGCTCTAGCATTTTTAACCCCAGCCTTCATTCGATCAGACAACTGGGTTTTTATCATTATACTCCCCAAAATGGATCTGGTTCAAATCTAATCTCATTTTCCTTTTACCAGCCTCAGAGAGAGAGAGGGAAGACATTATTCTGTTACAGTATGGCTGCTGATGGGACTGCCTGACTGACTGACTGACTGACTGACTGGCTGGCTGGCTGGCTGACTGGCAGGCTAACTGGTTAACTGGTTAACTGGTTGACTGGCCGACTGGCTGGCTGACTGGCTAGCTGGCTGGCTGGCTGGCTGGCTAGCTGGTTGACTGACTGGCTGGCTGGCTGGCTGGCTAGCTGGCTGACTGGCTAACTGGTTGACAGACTGGCTGGCTAGCTGGCTGACTGGCTAACTGGTTGACTGACTGGCTGGCTGACTGGCTAGCTGGATGACTGGCTGGCATGGTTATTTGGCTGACTGAATAGCTGGCTGACTGGCCAACTGGCTAGCTGGTTGACTGACTGGCTAGCTGGCTGACTGGCTGGCTGGTTGACTGGCTGGCTGGCTGGCTGACTGGCTAGCTGGTTGACTGGCTTGCTAGCTGGCTGACTGGCTGACTGGCTAGCTGGTTGACTGGCTGGCTGGTTGACTGACTGGCTAGCTGGTTGACTGGCTTGCTAGCTGGATGACTGGCTGATTGCCTGGCTGGCTAGCTGGTTGACTGGCTTGCTAGCTGGGTGGCTGGCTGGCTGGCTGGCTGGCTGGCTAGCTGGCTGACTGGCTGACTAGCTGGCTGACTGGCTGGCTACCTGGTTAACTGACTGGCTGGCTGACTGATTGGATTGTGCCTGGAACTGGGCTTTGCTTGAGCTACATTTAGAATATGATGCTCTGTCTCTCTGCCTGGGCTCCTCTTACAAAAGGTTCTCCCATAGTGCTGCCCTGTGCTCTGCCCTACTGACTCTCTGACTGGACTGAGTCTCTGACTGGACTAACTCTCTGACTGGACTGACTCTCTGACTCGACTGACTCTCTGACTGGACTGACTCTCTGACACTCTGACTCGACTGACTCTCTGACTCGACTGTCTCTCTGGACTGGACTGACTCTCTGACTGGACTGACTCTCTGACTGGACTGACTCTCTGACTGGACTGACTCTCTGACACTCTGACTCGACTGACTCTCTGACTCGACTGTCTCTGGACTGGACTGTCTCTGGACTGGACTGACTCTCTGACTGGACTGACTCTCTGACTCTCTGACTCGACTGACTCTCTGACTGGACTGACTCTCTGACTGGACTGACTCTCTGGACTGGACTGACTCTCTGACTGGACTGACTCTCTGACTGGACTGACTCTCTGGACTGGACTGACTCTCTGCACTGGACTGACTCTCTGGACTGGACTGACTCTCTGACTCGACTGACTCTCTGACTCGACTGTCTCTCTGCACTGGACTGACTCTCTGGACTGGACTGACTCTCTTACTGGACTGACTCTCTGACTGGACTGATTCTCTGACTCGACTGACTCTCTGACTGGACTGACTCTCTGACTGGACTGACTCTCTGACTGGACTGACTCTCTGGACTGGACTGACTCTCTGCACTGGACTGA
The DNA here is from genome assembly GCF_036934945.1 of Oncorhynchus masou masou. NCBI lineage: Eukaryota > Metazoa > Chordata > Actinopteri > Salmoniformes > Salmonidae > Oncorhynchus > Oncorhynchus masou. The sequence continues at coordinate 3,246,564 of NC_088222.1, read as the reverse complement.
CTCTCTGGACTGGACTGACTCTCTTACTGGACTGACTCTCTGACTGGACTGATTCTCTGACTCGACTGACTCTCTGGATTGGACTGACTCTCTGACTGGACTGACTCTCTGACTCGACTGACTCTCTGACTGGACTGACTCTCTGACTGGACTGACTCTCTGGACTGGACTGACTCTCTGGATTGGACTGACTCTCTGACTCGACTGACTCTCTGACTCGACTGTCTCTCTGCACTGGACTGACTCTCTGGATTGGACTGATTCTCTGACTCGACTGACTCTCTGGATTGTACTGACTCTCTGGACTGGACTGACTCTCTTACTCGACTCACTCTCTGACTCGACTGACTGTCTGACTCGACAGACTCTCTGGACTGGACTGACTCTCTGGACTGGACTGACTCTCTTACTCGACTCACTCTCTGACTCGACTGACTGTCTGACTCGACAGACTCTCTGGACTGGACTGACTCTCTGGACTGGACTGACACTCTGGACTGGACTGACTCTCTTAAATGGACTGCATCTCTGATTAGATTGTGCTACTGTTCTGACTGTCTCTCTCTGTCTAGACTGTGCTGAAGCTATAATAGACTCTGCTACTGTTCTGTCTGTTTGTCTGTCTGTCTCTGTCTGGACTGTCCATGCCTTCTTGCACACGCATCATCTTTCATGATGTTGTCAGCCAACCCATCTATGGTGCCTGTTCTCTCCTCTGTGTCTCTCTGTCCAGAGGTTCTGTCTTCTCCTCTGTGTCTCTCTGTCCAGAGGTTCTGTCCTCTCCTCTGTGTCTCTCTGTCCAGAGGTTCTGTCCTCTCCTCTGTGTCTCTCTGTCCAGAGGTTCTGTTCTCTCCTCTGTGTCTCTGTGTCTCTGTCCAGAGGTTCTGTTCTCTCCTCTGTGTCTCTCTGCCCAGAGGTTCTGTTCTCTCCTCTGTGTCTCTGTGTCTCTCTGCCCAGAGGTTCTGTTCTCTCCTCTGTGTCTCTCTGTCCAGAGGTTCTGTTCCCTCCTCTGTGTCTCTCTGCCCAGAGGTTCTGTCCTCTCCTCTGTGTCTCTCTGCCCAGAGGTTCTGTTCTCTCCTCTGTGTCTCTCTGTCCAGAGGTTCTGTTCTCTCCTCTGTGTCTCTCTGTCCAGAGGTTCTGTTCTCTCCTCTGTCTCTCTTTCTCTTGCCTGGTTGGTAATGTCTCTGCTTGTTTGCACTGATAGATTCAGTTTACGTCCCCGGGGCTGAGCAGAGGAGCTTTGGGTAGCAAATATGTATTTTCATAATGCAGTCACATTACTGCCTAGCTGCCTGCACACACACACACACACACACACACACACACACACACACACACACACACACACACACACACACACACACACACACACACACACACACACACACACACACACACACACACACACACACACACACACACACACACACACACAGCCTTCCTTTTCATTCCAACCAGACCCCGAGGAACGTTGTAACTGATGACATCATTAGAAATGAGCTGTTTTATTTGTTGTATCCTGAGGTGGTTAGACACTTTAAATATTAAATTTAATAGCAGCTTTAATACTGTTTCATCAGATTCATATGAAGCCATCTTCTCTTTAAAACCCAGAAGAAGGTATTAGAGCCTGTCTGAATCACAGAATGAAATGCTGAATTACAGGATCTCTGTAGTCTGAATAGATGGATGAGTCACCGTGGATTTGATTTGTTCCTACTTCCTGTCCGTCTGTGGGTTGATCCTGTAGCTGCAGCCTTCCTTCTGTTTATAGCATTAGCCATAAAGCATTAGCTACAGCTCAGACACACACACACCCACAACTAATGATGCTGTGTGTGAAGGAAGTGCTTGTGGAGGATGTTTTATAGCAGAGTGCTACTGGTTCCATTTCTATTCTTAATCCAAATAGATAGAGAGGTAGAGAGAGAGAACATTTCAAAATATACCGCCCACAAATCCCAATTGGTTATAGTTAAAAAGTCGTTAACATCTCAACTCTGGCATCTTCCTCAATAGATTTGGACCCAAGGACTGATCTCCCCAATCCACAAAAGTTGGAAGCAGATTTGACAACGATAACTACCATGGGCTATGCGTCAACAGCAACCTTGGGGCAATCCTCTGCATTATCATTATCAGCAGACTTGTACACTTCCTCTGTGAAAACAATGTACTGAGCAAATGTCAAATTGGCTTTTTACCAAATTACCGTGACAGACCACGTATTCACCCTGCACCCTATCTGACAAACAAATCAAAACAAAGGCAAAGTCTTCTCATGCTTTGTTGATTTCAAAAAAGCTTTTGACTCAATTTGGCTAGGACGGTCTGTTATACAAACTGATGGAAAGGAGGATCTGAGGTCATGAGGGTCTGTTATACAAACTGATGGAAAGGAGGGTCTGAGGTCATGAGGGTCTGAGGTCATGAGGGTCTGTTATACAAACTGATGGAAAGAAGGGTTTGAGGTCATGAGGGTCTGAGGTCATGAGGGTCTGCTATACAAACTGATGGAAAGAAGGGTCTGAGGTCATGAGGGTCTGAGGTCATGAGGGTCTGCTATACAAACTGATGGAAAGAAGGGTCTGAGGTCATGAGGGTCTGAGGTCATGAGGGTCTGCTATACAAACTGATGGAAAGTGGTGTTGGGAGGAAAAACATGCGACATTATAAAATCCATGTACACAAACAACAAGTGTGCCGTTGAAATTTGGCAAAAAACACACATTTCTTTCCACAGGGCCGTGGGGTGAGACAGGGATGCAGCTTGAGCCCCACCCTCTTCAACATATCAATGAATTGGTGAGGGCACTAGAACAGGCTGCAGCACCCGGCCTGACCTCACTAGAATCTGAAGTCAAATGTCTACTGTTTGTTGATGATCTGGTTATTCTGTCCCCAACTAAGGAGGGCCTACAGCAGCACCTAGATCTTCTGCACAGATTCTGCCAGACCTGGGCCCTGACAGTAAATCTCAGTAAGACCAAAATAATGGTGTTCCAAAAAAGGTCGTCGCCAGGACCACAAATACAAAATCCATCTAGACACCGTTGCCCTGGAGCACACAAAAAACTATACATACCTTGGCCTGAAAATCAGCACCACAGGTAACTTCCACAAAGCTGTGAACGATCTGAGATGCCATCAAAAGGAACATAAACTTTGACATACCAGTTAGGATCTGGCTAAAAATACTTGAATCAGTTATAGAACCCATTGCCGTTTAGGGTTGTGAGTATAACAGTATAGCTTCCGTCCCTCTCCTCGCCTTGAACCAGGGACCCTCTGCACACACAGTCAACTGACACCCACGAAGCCCCACGAGGTCTGGGGTACGCTCACCAACCAAGAATTCACTAAATGTGACAAACACTAAATTAAGACTGCATGCAGAATTCCTCAAAAATATCCTCAGTGTACAACGTCAAAACACTAAATAATGCAGAGCAGAATTAGGCCGATACCGGCTCATTATCAAAATCCAGAAAAGCCCCGTCACATTGTACAACCACCTAAAAGGAAGCGATTCCCAAACCTGCCATAACAAAGCCATCACCTACAGAGAGATGAACCTGGAGAAGAGTCCCCTAGGCAAGCTGGTCCTGGGGCTCTGCTCACAAACAGTCGCCGCAGAGCCCCAGGACAGCAGCACAATTAGACCCAACCAAATCATGAAACATAAATATAATTACTTGACACATTGGTAAAAAACTGATCAAACTAGAATGCTATTTGGCCCTAAACACAGAGTACACAGTGGCAGAATACCTGACCACTGTGACTGACCCAAACTCAAGGAAAGCTTTGACTATGTACAGACTCAGTGAGCATAGCCTTGAGAGAGAGAGAGAGAATACAGTAAGAGAGATGCGTTTCGTAACACTCACTGCCTGTGGCAGCCAGCCAGCCCCCCAAAAAACTCCTCTCTCCTCCCTCCCCATCTTTTCTCTCTCCCGATGCACCAGATGCAGGGAGTATAGGATAAGAGAATACCATTTTAAATTACATTATTCATCCAGTCAGGAGGTAACCGTTTCATTATTCATACAACCCAGCAGATGCCCATATCGAAGAGGACACACTTCTGTACAAATGCTCCCTTTAATCTACAGTGTTAGACTTGTGTAACGCTAAGCATTCTGCTCAAGGCTGCAACAGAGATGTCTTTCAACACAACCACACAGCTTGTGTCCCAAATAGCACTCTATTTAGACCTTGAGCATTATGGTAGTACACTACTTTTGACCAGGGCACTATGGTAGTGCACTACTTTTGACTAGGGTCCTATGGTAGTGCACTACTCTTGACCAGGGTCCAATGGTAGTGCACTACTTTTGACTAGGGCACTATGGTAGTGCACTACTTTTGACCAGGGCACTATGGTAGTGCACTACTTTTGACCAGGGCACTATGGTAGTGCACTACTTTTGACCAGGGCACTATGGTAGTGCACTAGTTTTGACTAGAGTCCAATGGTAGTGCACTAGTTTTGACCAGGGCCCTATGGTAGTGCACTACTTTTGACTAGGGTCCTATGGGTGCCATTTGGGACAGAGACACTACCAACGGTCACATGACCTGTATGCCCTCAATACCACACTATAAAATGACCAACCAATCAACCAGTGTTTACTAAGGAAGTGCAGTATGACATTCCGCTGGGTAGTTTGGTTGTGTCATGTGCCACAAGGTTGCCTCTGTCTAAATGTATTTACCCATCTCCTGGCCCAGGCTCGCTGTACACTACAGACAGGTTGGGTTTAGAGAGGTTATACAGTTCACAGAAAATGATTCTATCGATATGTGTAGACAGATGCACAATATGAGGCCTAGAATTCTGTTCAGACTACAATCAGACATCACAAAGCCCTTTCACTGGTTCAAGACAGTGGACTCATGGGCCAGGTTTGTGTGAGTTTGTACCTGCAAAAAAAATAGATCCGGTAAGACTCTTCATGTAAACAGATGGCTTCTACCCTGTTTCAGTAGTGCCAGGTTTCTATGGCTGACGTCGTGTTCTGCAGTGGCCTGTCTGTGTGAACAGACCTTAAGATGCAAACCGAATGAGATAGATTCATCATCACAGACTCTGACTCTTGCCTGCAGGTATAGTGACCATATGGCTAGTCTACGCAGTAGGGCCACCCTATTCCCACCCTAATACCTGTGTGTCTGGTTAGACTGTAAACTCCTTCCAGACCCACATCAAATATCTCCAATCCAAAGTTAAATCTAGAATTGGCTTCCTATTTCGCAACAAAGCATCCTTCACTCATGCTGCCAAACATACCCTTGTAAAACTGACCATCCTACCGATCCTCGACTTCGGCGATGTCATTTACAAAATAGCCTCCAACATTCTACTCAGAAAATTAGATGTAGTCTATCACAGTGCCATCCGTTTTGTCACCAAAGCCCCATACACTAACCACCACTGCGACCTGTATGCTCTTGTTGGCTGGCCCTCGCTTCATACTCGTCGCCAAACCCACTGGCTCCATGTCATCTACAAGACCCTGCTCGGTAAAATAATAAATAAATAAATTGGATGCAGTCTATCACATTGCCACTGGCTCCATGTTATTTCTTTATTTTGCTCCTTTGCACCCCATTATTTTTATTTCTACTTTGCACATTCTTCCACTGCAAATCTACCATTCCAGTGTTTTACTTGCTATATTGTATTTACTTTGCCACCATGGCCTTTTTTTGCCTTTACCTCCCTTATCTCACCTCATTTGCTCAGATCGTATATAGACTTGTTTATACTGTATTATTGACTGTATGTTTGTTTTATTCCATGTGTAACTCTGTGTTGTTGTATGTGTCGAACTGCTTTGCTTTATCTTGGCCAGGTCGCAATTGTAAATGAGAACTTGTTCTCAACTTGACTACCTGGTTAAATAAAGGTGAAATACAAATAAAATAATACAATTCCCTATAGAGAGCACTCCTTTAGACCAGGACCAACTTTCCATGTTCTGAGTCTGGCCTCCAGTCAGCTAATCTACTGACACCTCCAGTCAGCCAGTTTACTGACACCACTAGTCAGCTAGTCTACTATCACCTCCAGTCAGCTAGTCTACTGACACCTCCAGTCAGCTAGTCTACTATCACCTCCAGTCAGCTAGTCTACTATCACCACCAGTCAGCTAGTCTACTATCACCTCCAGTCAGCTAGTCTACTGACACCTCCAGTCAGCTAGTCTACTATCACCTCCAGTCAGCTAGTCTACTGACACCTCCAGTCAGCTAGTCTACTGACACCTCCAGTCCAGTCAGATAGTCTACCATCACCTCCAGTCAGCTAGTCTACTGACACCTCCAGTCAGCTAGTCTACTGACACCTCCAGTCAGCTAGTCTACTATCACCTCCAGTCAGCTAGTCTACTATCACCTCCAGTCAGCTAGTCTACTATCACCTCCAGTCAGCTAGTCTACTTTCACCACCAGTCAGCTAGTCTACTATCACCTCCAGTCAGCTAGTTTCTATCACCTCCAGTTTCACTATCACCTCCAGTCAGCAGCTAGTCTACTGATCACCTCCAGTCAGCTAGTCTACTAGTTTATCACCTCCAGTCAGCTAGTCTACTATCACCTCCAGTCAGCTAGTCTACTATCACCACCAGTCAGCTAGTCTACTATCACCTCCAGTCAGCTAGTCTACTATCACCTCCAGTCAGCTAGTCTACTATCACCTCCAGTCAGCTAGTCTACTATCACCTCCAGTCAGCTAGTTTACTGACACCACCAGTCAGCTAGTCTACTATCACCTCCAGTCAGCTAGTCTACTATCACCTCCAGTCAGCTAGTCTACTATCACCACCAGTCAGTCTACTATCACCTCCTAGTGACACCACCAGTCAGCTAGTCTACTGACACCTCCAGTCAGCTAGTCTACTATCACCTCCAGTCAGCTAGTCTACTATCACCTCCAGTCAGCTAGTTTACTGACACCTCCAGTCAGCTAGTCTACTATCACCTCCAGTCAGCTAGTCTACTGACACCTCCAGTCAGCTAGTCTACTATCACCTCCAGTCAGCTAGTCTACTATCACCTCCAGTCAGCTAGTCTACTATCACCTCCAGTCAGCTACAACCAGACTATACAACCAGAGTATACAACCAGAGTATACAACCAGACTATACAACCAGAGTATACAACCAGAGTTTGCAACACGTTGACAGAATTCCATTTCCCTGTACTAATCGTCTGGTCTAAAATAGAACCAGTTAATACCTTCCCTTTCCGCAGCTCTTGGGGACTGAACTAAAACTTGCAACGGTCTAATTATGAAGAGGCATTCCCTATTTACCATATGTACCATGCTAAGACAGCATCACATCAAACAGGGCTTCAAATGAGATAATAAAAATAAAAATAAACTCTCGGTCAATTCACGAAATAAACATTCAGAACCTGCAGAGCGGAAACAGCAGAATGTTATTTATTAATTTTCTTCGTCTCTTCGTCTCTCAGACTTCAAAGTATTCCGTCTGACTATCTAATGGCACCCACTTCCTTCTATAGGGGTTCTAGGACATAGGGTGTAATTTGGGACACAGTCTTCGAGTGCACAGTTACAGGACTATTAATAACATCGCATCCTTTAAGAATAATACAATGTTTAGCTTCCCTGCAGATTTACATATTTTCACATTTGCCAGGCTGTGATATCAAATCAAATGTATTTATAAAGCCCTTCGTACATCAGCTGATATCTCAAAGTGCTGTACAGAAACCCCCCAGCCTAAAACCCCAAACAGCAAACAATGCAGGTGTAGAAGCACGGCGGCTAGGAAAAACTCCCTAGAAAGGCCAGAACCTAGGAAGAATCCTATAGAGGAACCAGGCTATGAGGGGTGGCCAGACCTCTTCTGGCTATGCCGGGTAGAGATTATAACAGAACATGGTCAAGATGTTCAAATGTTCATAGATGACCAGCATGGTCGAATAATAATGCTCACAGTAGTTGTAGAGGGTGCAACCGGTCAGACATTCAGGAGTAAATGTCAGTTGGCTTTTCATAGCCGATCATTCAGAGTATCTCTACTGTTCCTGCTGTCTTTAGAGAGTTGAAAACAGCAGGTCTGGGACAGGTAGCACGTCCGGTGAACAGGGCAGGGTTCCATAGCCGCAGGCAGAACAGTTGAAACTGGAGCAGCAGCAGGGCCAGGTGGACTGGGGACAGCAAGGAGTCATCAGGCCAGGTAGTCCTGAGAGAGAGAGAGAGAGAGAGAGAGAGAGAGAGAGAGAGAGAGGATATAACCAGCCAGAAGTTATATTGTAATAGGTTGTGATATATTGTGCCAGGTTGGGATATATATACAGTATTAGCCTGGCCTGCTGAGGAGTGATGGACTCCATCGTAACTTGAGTGGTTCTCTTATCTTATCTATGAACATAGATAATGGATCTATGTTCCTTATCTCAGTTCACTGGTCACGATGGCAACACCCACCTGTGGCACTCGCTCCAGCAGGTGTATCTCACTGATCATCCCTAAAGCCAACACCTCATTTGGCCGCCTTTCATCCAGTTCTCTGCTGCCTGTGACTGGAACAAATTGCAAAAATTGCTGAAGTTAGAGACTTTTATCTCCCTCACCAACTTCAAACATCTGCTATCTGAGCAGCTAACCAATCGCTGCAGCTGTACATAGTTTATCGGTAAATAGCCCACCCAATTTACCTACCTCATCCCCATACTCATCCCCATACTGTTTATATTTATTTACTTTTCTGCTCTTTTGCACACCAGTATATCTCTACCTGTACATGACCATTTGATCATTTATCACTCCAGTGTTAATCTGCAAAATTGTAATTATTTGCCTTCCTCCTCATGCCTTTTGCAAACAATGTATATAGACTCTCTTTTTTATTCAAAACTAAACATGGTGGTGTTCACTTTAGCAATCCCACTGGAATAAAGACGTCCTGTCATTATAGAAAGAGATAATATCTCACATCTCAGAATAAGACATCGTAACTTCTCTAGGGTAGGGGGCAGCATTTGGAATTTTGGATGAAAAGCATCCCCAGATTAAACTGCCTTCTCAGACAAAAACCTGAGAAAAATCCATTCAGGAAGTAGGATTATTTTGTTTGTTGTAGTTTTCTATTCATTGCCATTACAGTATACATTGATTTAGGACTGAAATTGCAGTTCCTATGCTTTCCACTAGATGTCAACAGTCTTTAGAAATTGTTTCAGGCTTCTATTTAAAAACATGAGGGAGGAAGAGCAGTCGGAATGAGTGGACCCTGCAGTGTCCCAGAGATTTTTCATGTGAGCGACGAGAGAGTGCCTTTCTTGTTTACCTTTAATATTGACAACGTTATTGTCCGGTTGAAATATTATCAATTATTTAGGCTAAAAACAACCTGAGGCTGGAATATAAACATCGTTTGACATGTTTCTATGAACTTTATGGATATAATTTTGATTTTCTTGTCTGCCTGTTGTGACTGTGTTTGAGCCTGTGGATTACTGAAGAAAACACGTAAACAAAACAGAGGTTTTCGGATATAAAGAGAGACTTTATCGAACAAAAGGAACACTTATTGAATAAATGAATGTCTTCTGAGTGCAAACACATGAAGATCATCAAAGGTAAGTGATTAATTTTATCTCTATTTCTGACTTGTGTAACTCTTCTACTTTGCTGGTTACTGTTTGCAATGATTTGTGTGCTGGGCTATGTTCTCAAATAATTGTAAGGTATGCTTTCGATGTAAAGCATTTTTTAAATCTGACACCGTGGTTGGATTCACAAGAAGTTCATCTTTAAGCCAATGTAAAATAGTTGTATATTTTCTGAATTTTTATCATGAATATTTCTGTATTTGAATTTGGCGCTCTGAAATCTCACTGGATGTTGGCTAGGTTATTGTTAGATAGTTAATGTGTTATCCTCAAAGTGAAGAAAGTGTTTAGCTTGTCCGGAAGCGAAATGTCGTTGTCCGCGACGGCTGGTTTTCTTGTAATCTGTGATTGTCTGTAGACCCTGCTACGTACATGTACATCTTGTGTCTGAGCGACTTGAATTGCGACTCTACTTTCATCTCTGTATTGACATTTTGCCTGTTCGATACGGCATAACGGCATAACGACACTGTTTGGATTCAACCATATTCCCAGTCACCTGGCCGGGGTTAAATGCGATGGTTCACATTTTCAGTTTTCCGCTAATGCTGCCATCAATCCACGGTTTTTGGTTTGGGTAGATTTTAATAGTCACAGTGGGAACACCATCCACTATACATTTCCTGATGAACCAGTCACCGTGTCAGTGTATACGTCAGTGTTATTCTCAGAGGCAACCCAGAACATATCCCAGTCCACGTGATCAAAACAATCTTGAAGCATTGATTCCGATTGGTCAGACCAGCGTTGAATAGACTTTAGCACGGGCACTTCCTGTTTATGTTTCTGCCTATATGAAGGGAAGAGCAGAATGGAGTCGTGATCTGATTTACTGAAGGGAGAGCCTTGAAGCCATCCTGGAAGGGAGAATAACAATGTAACAATGGTAGAGAGTTTTTGAAGCAATAGAAATTCAGTAGGGTTTTCCTCATATTTCCTCGCTAAAATAAATGCAGCTTTAGGATATGTGTTTCCAATTTGTATGAAGTCCAGGTTAGTTCTTTTAGGGCAGTCATGGTATTGGCTTGAGGGGGAATATATACATGGCTGTGACCCTAAACGAAGAGAATTCTCTTGGGAGGTAATATGGTCGGCATTTGATTGTGAGGTATTTTAAGGTAGGGTGAACAAAAGGACTTGAGTTCCTGTACATTATCACAATCACACCATGAGTAGTTAATCATGAAGCATACACCACTACCTTTCTTCTTCCCAGAGAGGTCTTTATTCCTGTCTGTGTGTTGTACTGAGAACTCACCTGGCTGCATGGACAGAAACAGTATATCCAGAGAGAGCCATGATTCCGTGAAACAGAGTATGTTACAGTCCCTGATGTCTCTCTGGAAGGAAATCCTCACACATCTACTTTATTGTCCAGGGATTGAACATAAGTAAGTAATATACTCGGAAGCCGGTTGATGGTGTACACGCATCCTGAGTCGGACAAGAAGTCCACTCCGAATACCTCTTCTACGATGGTGGCAGTCTGAGATCATGTCAATTGTCTTGGGGGGTACAAACAAAGGATCCCATTCTGGCGAGTTATCGGCACTCTGATATCCAAAAGTTATTTCCAGCTGTATATAATAAAACACAAAACATTCTGGGCAAGAAATAACTCACAACAACAACACAATTATACTACAAACCGTCATCAGACCACAGTGTCCCCCAACCCCCCATACCTCAGTCCCCAGTATCTATGCTGCAGTCGTCTATGTGCCGGGGGGCTAGATTCACTCTGTCCTGTCTGGTGAAATCCTCCTGTATCTCTCTCTCTCTCTCTCGCCCTGTCTCTTTCCCTACCTCCAGGAGAACCTGAGCCCTAGGATCATTCCTCGGGACTACCTGGCTGTCCCCGTCTCCAGTCCACCTGGTCGAGCTGCTGATCCATTTACTGCCGTCCTGTCTGTGGCTATGGAACCCTGTCCTGTTCACAAAATGTGCTACCTTGTCCCACACCTTCTGTTTTCGACCCTCTCTCCCTCCCTCCCTCTCTCTCTCACTCTCACTCTCTCTCTCTCTCTCTCTCTCTCTCTCTCTCTCTCTCCCTCTCTACCAAACCTGTTGCACACTCTACAACCAACATTTGGTATTTGGTCTTTTATTAGGATTCCCATTAGCTGTTGCAAAAGCAGCAGCTACTCTTCCTGGGGTCCACACAAAACATGATACATAATACAGAACATCAATAGACAAGAACAGCTCATGGACAGAACTACATACATTCTTTAAAAAGGCACACGTAGCCTACATATCAATACATACACACAAACTATCTAGGTCAAATAGGGGAGAGGCGTTGTGAGGTGTTGCATTATCTGTTTTTTGAAACCAGGTTTCCTGTTTATTTGAGAAATATGAGATGGAAGGAAGTTCCATGCAATAAGGGCTCTATATAATACTGTACGCTTTCTGGAATTTGTTCTGGATTTGGGGACTGTGAAAAGACCCCTGGTGGCATGTCTGGTGGGATATGGTGTGTGTGTCAGAGCTGTCTGTAAATTGACTATGCAAACAATTTGGGATTTTCAACACATTAATGTTTCTTCTAAAAGAAGAAGTCATGCAGTCAGTCTCTTCTCAGCTCTTAACCAAGAGAGACTGGCATGAATAGTATTTATATCAGCCCTCGCTAGCACAGCCCTGCTCTGTTCTGGGCCAGCTGCAGCTTAACTAGGTCTTTCCCTGTCACATTGGACCACAAGACAAGACAATAATCAAGATTAGACTAAACTAAAGTCTGCAGAACTTGATTTTTGGAGTGTCAAAAAAGCAAAGCATCTCTTCATTACGACTTGACCTCTCCCCATTTTTGCAACCATTGAAGCTATACCATGACAGTTTACAATCTAAGGTTTCACCAAGTAATTTAGTCTCCTCAACTTGTTCAACAGCCACACCATTCATTCCCAGATTATGCTGAGTTCTAGCACTCAATGATTTGTACCAAATACAATGCTCTTAGTTTTAGAGATGTTCAGGACCGGTATATTACTGGCCACCCATTCCAAAACAGACTGCAACTCTTTTTTAAGGGATTCAGTGACATCATTAGCTGTGGTTGCTGATGCGTATATGGTTGAATTATCAGCATACATGGACACACATGCTTTGTTTAATGCCAGTGGCAGGTCATTGGGAAAAATAGAAAAGTGCAGAGGGCCTAGAGTGCTGCCCTGCGGCACACCACAATCTACATGTTTGACATTAGAGAGGCTTCCATTAAAGAAAACCCTTTGAGTTCTATTAGATAGATGGCTCTGAATCCACGATATGGCAGAGGTTGAAAAGCCATAGCACTGAAGTTTTTTCAAACACAGGTTATGGTCAATTATATCAAAGGCTGAACTGAAATCTAACAGTACAGCTCCTACAGTCTTCTTATCAATTTGGGGTGGCAGGGTAGCCTAGTGGTTAGAGCGTTGGACTAGTAACTGAAAGGTTGCAAGTTCAAATCCCCGAGCTGACAAGGTACAAATCTGTCGTTCTGCCCCTGAACAGGCAGTTAACCCACTGTTCCTAGGCCGTCATTGAAAATAAGAATTGGTTCTTAACTGACTTGCCTAGTAAAATTAAAGTAAAAAAATATATATATATATAATTTATTTAAACCAATCAGTCATTGATGTCACTGCAGTACATGTTGTGTGCCCTTCTTTATAAGCATGCAGAAAGTCTGTTGTTAATTTGTTTAGAGAAATAGCATTGAATTTGGTCAAACACCATTTTTTCCAACAGTTTGCTAAGAGCTGGCAGCAAGCTTATAGGTCTGCTGTTAGAACCAGTAAAGGCCTCTTTACCACTCTTGGGTAGCGGAATTACTTGGGCTTCCCTCCAGGCCTGAGGACAAAGACTTTCCTCTAGGCTCAGATTAAAGATATGACAAATAGGAGTGGCTATAGAGTCAGCTACCATCCTCAGTAGCTTTCCATCTAACTTGTCAATGCCTGAAGGTTTGTCATTACTGATCGTTAACAATACTTTTTCCACCTCTCCCACACTAACTTTACAAAATTCAAACTTGCACTGCTTTTCTTTCATTATTAGTTTTTTCTATGCATGAATATAATTGCTCACTGTTTGTCGTGGGCATTTCCTGCCTAAGTTTCACTTAGCCAATGAAATAATCATTAAAATAATTGGCAACATCATATGGTTTTGTGATGAATCATCTGATTCAATGAAAGATGGAGCTGAATTTGTCATTCTGCCTATAATTTCATTTAAACTCCAAAGATTTTTTTCCATTATTTTTTATATCGTTGATCTTGGCTTCATAATAAAGTTTCGTATTATTTTGGTTGAGTTTAGTCACATAATTTCTCCATTTGCATTCAGCCAATCAGATGTGCAGCCTGACGTATTAGCCACTCCTTTTGCCTCATCTCTTTCAACTGTTTTTCAATTCCTCATCAATCCATGCTGTTTGGGGTTTTAGGCTGGGTTTTGTACATCACTTTGAGATATCAGCTGATTTTATCGAAGGGCTAACATATATAAATTTGATTTGATTTGATTGACTGTGTCCCAAATGACACCCATATTCTCTACGTAGTAAACTGCTTTTGATGAAAGCCCCTGGTGAGTAGTGGACTTCCGAGTGGCGCAGTGGTCTAAGGCACTGCATCTCAGTGCAAGAGATGTCACTACAGTCCCTGGTTTGAATCCAGGCTGTCACATTCGGATGTGATTGGGAGTCCCATGGGGCGGTGCACAATTGGCCCAACGTCGTCCGGCTTTGGCCGGTGTCGGCCGTCTTTGTAAATAAGAAATAGTTCTTAGACTTGCCTAGTTAAATAAATAAATGTTGCAGTATGTAGGGAATAGGGTGCCATTTGGGATGTTGGTATTGATGTTGCACCTGGAGCTTGTCTAATGAATGCTCAACTGCATGGCTCCAAAACTACAATCAATTCTACAGCAGCTGCATAAATGCACAGTCAATGCCATTAAAATGGATTAGAGGGAGAGAATGAATGAGAGAAAGAGAATGGCAGAGAAAGACAGAGCAAACAGCAAGTGTCGTGACTCTATATTGTCAGCTGTCGTGACTCTATATGTCCGTTGCCGTGACTCTATATTGTCAGTTGCCGTGACTCTATATTATCAGTTGTCGTGACTCTATATTGGCAGCTGCCGTGACTCAATATTAGCAGCTGTCGTGACTCTATATTGTCAGTTGTCGTGACTCTATATTCTCAGTTGTCGTGACTCTATATTGTCAGTTGCCGTGACTCTATATTGTCAGTTGTCTTGACTCTATATTGTGCTGTGACTCTATATTGTCAGTTGTCGTGACTCTATATTGTGCCGTGACTCTATATTGTCAGTTGTCGTGACTCTATATTGTGCTGTGACTCTATATTGTCAGTTGTCGTAACTCTATATTGTCAGTTGTCGTGACTCTATATTGTCAGTTGCCGTGACTCTATATTGTGTCGTGACTATGTTGCCAGTTGTCGTGACTCTATATTGTGTCGTGACTCTATATTGTCAGTTGGTGTGACTCTATATTGTCAGTTGATGTTTTTT
Source organism: Oncorhynchus masou masou (assembly GCF_036934945.1). Classification (NCBI taxonomy): domain Eukaryota; kingdom Metazoa; phylum Chordata; class Actinopteri; order Salmoniformes; family Salmonidae; genus Oncorhynchus; species Oncorhynchus masou. The sequence goes on along the minus strand of NC_088222.1, from coordinate 3,231,378 downwards.
CTCTGCTTTACATTTCTCTGTTTGCTTTGTGAATATGTGTGTGCGTGTGTGATTCCATGCGTGTGTACAAGCACGTGCGTGTGCGCACGACTCTGTGTGTGTGTGTAGTCTGTTTGTGTGTGTAGTGTGTGTTTGTCTACGTGTCGTGCAGGCATTTAGTGTGGAGCTATGTGCACCACCACGGTCTCTCCATTCCTCCACTGCTCTCTCTTTCCCATCTCTGTCACCATGGCAACCCACGGACTGGAGTAAGCTGACACATTTGTCTCGGGGGGCCTGGCCCTGTTCTTGTGTTCGCATGCAGCAATGTAGGCAGCTGTCCCCCAGCCCACCCCATCCAAACCCTCCCCCCTCACTCCCTCGCTCCTCCAAACTATCCCTACCCCACTCCCCCTCCCCCAAAACACTGCAATTAACACAATGCCTCTGAATAGGGGTTTGCACACAAACCAGGTCATCTTAAAGTCTGTGGGCTGGGCTTTCCCTCCTAACCAAGCTGCGGGTTCCCCCTCCTGACAAAACTCTGGTCTCCCCCCCTAACCAAGCTGTGGGCTCCCAGCTAACCAAGCTGTGGGCTCCACCCCTAACCAAGCTGTGGGCTCCACCCCTAACCAAGCTGTGGGCTCCACCCCTAACCAAGCTGTGGGCTCCACCCTAAACAAGCTGTGGGCTCCACCCCTAACCAAGCTGTGGACTCCCAGCTAACCAAGCTGTGGTCTCCACCCCTAACCAAGCTGTGGGCTCCCAGCTAACCAAGCTGTGGTCTCCACCCCTAACCAAGCTGTGGGCTCTGCCTCCTAACCAAGCTGTGGGCTCTCCCTCCTAACCAAGCTGTGGGCTCTCCCTCCTAAACAAGCTGTGGGCTCTCCCTCCTAACCAAGCTGTGGGCCCCCCCCTAACCAAGCTGTGGGTTCCCCCCCTAACCAAGCTGTGGGCTCCCCTAACCAAGCTGTGGGCTCTCACTCCTAACCAAGCTGTGGGTTCTCCCCTAACCAAGCTGTGGGATTCTCCCCTAACCAAGCTGTGGACTCCCAGCTAACCAAGCTGTGGTCTCCACCCCTAACCAAGCTGTGGGCTCCAGTGGCTAACCAAGCTGTGGTCTCCACCCCTAACCAAGCTGTGGGCTCCACCCCTAAACAAGCTGTGGGCTCCACCCCTAACCAAGCTGTGGACTCCCAGCTTTGCTGTGGTCTCCATAACCAAGCTGTGAGGCTCCCAGCTAACCAAGCTGTGGTCTCCACCCATTTGGGAGCTGTGGGCTCCACCCCTAACCAAGCTGTGGGCTCCACCCTAACCAAGCTGTGGGCTCCAGTCCCCTAAACAAGCTGTGGGCTCCACCCCTAACCAAGCTGTGGACTCCCAGCTAACCAAGCTGTGGTCTCCACCCCTAACCAAGCTGTGGGCTCCCAGCTAACCAAGCTGTATTTTCTCCACCCCTAACCAAGCTGTGGGCTCTGCCTCCTAACCAAGCTGTGGGCTCTCCTCCTAACCAAGCTGTGGGCTCCCTCCTAACCAAGCTGTGGCCCCCCTAACCAAGCTGTGGGTTCCCCCCTAACCAAGCTGTGGGCTCCCCCTAACCAAGCTGTGGGCTCCCCCCTAACCAAGCTGTGGGCTCTCACCCTAACCAAGCTGTGGGTTCTCCCCCTAACCAAGCTGTGGGTTCTCCCCCCTAACCAAGCTGTGGGCTCCCACCTAACCAAGCTGTGGGTGTGTGAATAACCAAGCTGTGGGCTCCCAACTAACCAAGCTGTGGGCTCCCCCCTAACCAAGCTGTGGGCTCTCCCCGATAACCAAGCTGTGGGCCCCCCCATAACCAAGCTGTGGGCTCCCCCACCTAACCAAGCTGTGACCCCCCTAAACAAGCTGTGGGTTCCCCCTAACCAAGCTGTGGGCACCCCTCCATAACCAAGCTGTTGGCTCCCCCACCTAACCAAGCTGTGGGCTCCCCCTAAACAAGCTGTGGGCTCCCCCTAACCAAGCTGTGGGCTCCCCACCTAACCAAGCTGTGGGCTCCCTCCCTAACCAAGCTGTGCTCCCCTAACCAAGCTGTGGGCTCCCACCTGACCAAGCTGTGGGCTCCCCCTAACCAAGCTGTGGGCTCCCCCCTAACCAAGCTGTGGGCTCCCCCTAACCAAGCTGTGGGTTCCCCCCTAACCAAGCTGTGGACTCCCAGCTAACCAAGCTGTGGTCTCCACCCTAACCAAGCTGTGGGCTCCCAGCTAACCAAGCTGTGGTCTCCACCCCTAACCAAGCTGTTTGCTCCACCCCTAACCAAGCTGTGGGCTCCACCCCTAACCAAGCTGTGGGCTCCACCCCTAAACAAGCTGTGGGCTCCACCCCTAACCAAGCTGTGGACTCCCAGCTAACCAAGCTGTGGTCTCCACCCCTAACCAAGCTGTGGGCTCCCAGCTAACCAAGCTGTGGTCTCCACCCCTAACCAAGCTGTGGGCTCTGCCTCCTAACCAAGCTGTGGGCTCTCCCTCCTAACCTATATTGTCAAGCTGTGGGCTCTCCCTCCTAAACAAGCTGTGGGCTCTCCCTCCTAACCAAGCTGTGGCCCCCCTAACCAAGCTGTGGGTTCCCCCTAACCAAGCTGTGGGCTCCCCTAACCAAGCTGTGGGCTCTCACTCCTAACCAAGCTGTGGGTTCTCCCCTAACCAAGCTGTGGGTTCTCCCCTAACCAAGCTGTGGGTTCTCCCCCCTAACCAAGCTGTGGGCTCCCACCTAACCAAGCTGTGGGCTCCCCCTAACCAAGCTGTGGGCTCTCCCCGATAACCAAGCTGTGGGCCCCCCCATAACCAAGCTGTGGGCTCCCCACCTAACCAAGCTGTGACCCCCCCTAAACAAGCTGTGGGTTCCCCCCTAACCAAGCTGTGGGCACCCCTCCATAACCAAGCTGTTGGCTCCCCCACCTAACCAAGCTGTGGGCTCCCCCCTAACCAAGCTGTGGGCTCCCCCCTAACCAAGCTGTGGGCTCCCACCTAACCAAGCTGTGGGCTCTCCCTCCTAACCAAGCTGTGCTCCCCCCTAACCAAGCTGTGGGCTCCCACCTGACCAAGCTGTGGGCTCCCCCCCTAACCAAGCTGTGGGCTCCCCCCTAACCAAGCTGTGGGCTCCCCCCTAACCAAGCTGTGGGCTCCCCCCTAACCAAGCTGTGGGTTCTCCTATAAGCTTTATTAAGAGAACGGATTTTCAATCAGGTCAACAGCAGTTTTAAACTGTGGCTATTAGATTAAAAAAGGTCAGTAAATTGGCTGTTTATTAATTATTAATTTAATCACATATGTTTTATTAATGCATTAGAGACACAGCGGGATACATTCTGTATCCCAAATGGAACCGTGTTCCATCTAATGCACTGCTTTAGACACGGGGACTATGGGCTCTGCTCAAAACTAGTGCGTTACAGCATAGAGGGAATAGTGTGGCAATTGGGAAGCAGACATTCTTTGTGTGTTACCAAAGTACTGACATTGTGTAATGTGTACGGCAGGGGTAATGTGTAGGGCAGGGGTAATGTGTAGGGCAGGGGTAATGTGTAGGGCAGGGGTAATGTTCAGGGCAGGGGTAATGTGTAGGGCAGGGGTAATGTGCAGGGCAGGGGTAATGTGTAGAGCAGGGGTAATGTGCATGGCAGGGGTAATGTGTAGGGCAGGGGTAATGTGCAGGGCAGGGGTAATGTGTAGAGCAGGGGTAATGTGCAGGGCAGGGGTAATGTGTAGGGCAGGGGTAATGTGTAGAGCAGGGGTAATGTGCATGGCAGGGGTAATGTGTAGGGCAGGGGTAATGTGCAGGGCAGGGGTAATGTGAGAGCAGGGGTAATGTGCATGGCAGGGGTAATGTGTAGGGCAGGGGTAATGTGCAGGGCAGGGGTAATGTGTAGGGCAGGGGTAATGTGCAGGGCAGGGGTAATGTGTAGGGCAGGGGTAATGTGTAGGGCAGGGGTAATGTGTAGGGCAGGGGTAATGTTCAGGGCAGGGGTAATGTGTAGGGCAGGGGTAATGTGTAGGGCAGGGGTCAAGTGTAGGGCAGGGGTAATGTGTAGGGCAGGGTAATGTGTAGGGCAGGGTCATATTTAGGGCAGGGGTAATGTGCAGGGCAGGGGTAATGTGTAGGGCAGGGGTAATGTGTAGGGCTGGGGTAATGTGTAGGGACGGGGGAAATGTGTAGGTCAGGGGTCAAGTGTAGGGCAGGGGTAATGTGTAGGGCAGGGGTAATGTGCAGGGCAGGGGTCATGTTTAGGGCAGGGTAATGTGTAGGGCAGGGGTAATGTGTAGGGCAGGGATAATGTGTAGGGCAGGGGTAATGTGTAGGGCAGGGGTCATGTGTTGTGCAGGGGTAATGTGTAGGGCAGGGGTAATGTGTAGGGCATGGGTCATGTGTAGGGCAGGGGTCATGTGAGGGCAGGGGTATTGTCAGGGCAGGGGTAATATGTAGGGCAGGGGTCGTGTGTAGGGCAGGGGTCGTGTGTAGGGCAGGGGTCATGTGTAGGGCAGGGGTCATGTGTAGGGCAGGGGTCATGTGTAGGGCAGGGGTAATGTTTAGAGCAGGGGTAATGTTTAGAGCAGGGGTCATGTTTAGGGCAGGGGTCATGTGTAGGGCAGGGTTCATGTGTAGGGCAGGGGTCATGTGTAGGGCAGGGGTCATGTGTAGGGCAGGGGGTCATGTGTAGGTCAGTGGTCATGTGTAGGGCAGGGGTCATGTGTAGGGCATGGGTCATGTGTAGGGCAGGGGTCATGTGTAGGGAATGGGTAAAGTGTAGGGCAGTGATCAGGTGTAGGGAAGGGGTCATGTGTAGGGCAGGGGTCATGTGTAGGGCAGGGGTCATGTGTAGGGCAGGGGTCATGTGTAGGGCAGGGGTAATGTGTAGAGCAGGGGTAATGTGAGGGAAGGGGTCATGTGTATTGCAGGGTCGTGTGTAGGGCAGGGGGTCGTGTGTAGGGCAGGGGTCGTTAGTAAGGCAGGGGGCATGTGTAGGGCAGGGGTCATGTGTAGGGCAGGGGTCATGTGTAGGGCATGGGTCATGTGTCGTGGGCAGGGGTCATGTTTAGGGCATGGGTCATGTTTAGGGCATGTGTCATGTTTAGGGCAGGGGTAATGTTTAGTGCAGGGGTAATGTTTAGGGCAGGGGTCATGTTTAGGGCAGGGTCATGTTTAGGGGCAGGGGTAGTGTGTAGGGGCAGGGGTCATGTGTAGGGCAGGGGTCATGTGTAGGGCAGGGGTCATGTTTAGGGCAGGGGTCTAGTGTATGGCAGGGGTCATGTGTAGTACAGGGGTCATGTGTAGGGCAGGGGTCATGTGTAGGGCAGGGGTCATGTGTAGGGCAGGGGTCATGTGTAGGGCAGGGGTCATGTGTAGGGCAAGGTCATGTTTAGGGCAGGGGTCATGTGTAGTGCAGGGGTCATGTTTAGGGCAGGGGTAATGTTTAGGGCAGGGGTAATGTTTAGGGCAGGGGTCATGTGTAGGGCAGGGGTAATGTGAGGGCAGGGGTCATGTGTAGGGCAGGGGTCGTGTGTAGGGCAGGGGTCATGTGTAGGGCAGGGGTAATGTGTAGGGCAGGGGTCATGTGTAGGGCAGGGGTCATGTGTAGGGCAGGGGTAATGCGGTACTATTTGAGGTCACATATTTTAATTTATTATTAATGTAGTAACACCCCTCGCAACCCATACAAACACAAAACTGTTCAACTGTTCAGAACCTTCTTGTTGTCAGAGAGAAAAATGTGAATTATTAAAGCTCTTTTCCTGCAGTCCTACATGTTTTATGTTCATTTGATACCAGGAGTCGTATCCCAAAGGATGTCCCATAAAATGAATAATAATACAAATGAAAGGACAACTCTGCCACTTTTGACATCACAGAGTAGGTTTAAAGGCTTCTCTGTGACATCACAGGGTAGGTTTAAAGGCTTCTCTGTGACATCACAGGGTAGGTTTAAAGGCTTCTCTGTGACATCACAGGGTAGGTTTAAATGCTTCTCTGTGACATCACAGGGTAGGTTTAAAGGCTTCTCTGTGACCTCACAGGGTAGGTTTAAAGGCTTCTCTGTGACACCACAGGGTAGGTTTAAAGGCTTCTCTGTGAAATCACAGGGTAGGTTTAAAGGCTCCTCTGTGACACCACAGGGTAGGTTTAAAGGCTTCTCTGTGACATCACAGGGTAGGTTTAAAGGCTTCTCTGTGACCTCACAGGGTAGGTTTAAAGGCTTATCTGTGACATCACAGGGTAGGGTTAAAGGCTTCTCTGTGACATCACAGGGTAGGTTTAAAGGCTTCTCTGTGACATCACAAGGTAGGTTTAAAGACTTCTCTGTGACATCACAGGGTATGTTTAAAGGGTTCTCTGTGACAACACAGGGTAGGTTTAAAGGCTTCTCTGTGACATCACAGGTTAGGTTTCAAGGCTTCTCTGTGACATCACAGGGAGGTTTAAAGGTTTCTCTGTGACATCACAGGGTAGGTTTAAAGGCTTCTCTGTGACATCACAGGGTAGGTTTAAAGGCTTCTCTGTGACATCACAAGGTAGGTTTAAAGACTTCTCTGTGACATCACAGGGTAGGTTTAAAGGGTTCTCTGTGACAACACAGGGTAGGTTTAAAGGCTTCTCTGTGACATCACAGGTTAGGTTTCAAGGCTTCTCTGTGACATCACAGGGTAGGTTTAAAGGCTTCTCTGTGACCCCACAAGGTAGGTTTAAAGGCTTCTCTGTGACATCACAGGGTAGGTTTAAAGGCTTCTCTGTGACATCACAGGGTAGGTTTAAAGGCTTCTCTGTGACATCACAAGGTAGGTTTAAAGATTTCTCTGTGAGCTCACAGGGTAGGTTTAAAGGGTTCGCTGTGACAACACAGGGTAGGTTTAAAGGATTCTCTGTGACATCTCAGGTTAGGTTTCAAGGCTTCTCTGTGACATCACATGGTAGGTGTAAAGGTTTCTCTGTGACATCACAGGGTAGGTTTAAAGGCTTCTCTGTGACATCACAGGGTAGGTTTAAAGGCTTCTCTGTGACATCACAAGGTAGGTTTAAAGACTTCACTGTGACATCACAGGGTAGGTTTAAAGGGTTCTCTGTGACCTCACAGGGTAGGTTTAAAGGCTTCTCTGTGACATCACAGGTTAGGTTTCAAGGCTTCTCTGTGACATCACAGGGTAGGTTTAAAGGCTTCTCTGTGACATCACAGGTTAGGTTTCAAGGCTTCTCTGTGACATCACATGGTAGGTGTAAAGGTTTCTCTGTGACATCACAGGGTAGGTTTAAAGGCTTCTCTGTGACATCACAGGGTATGTTTAAAGGGTTCTCTGTGACAACACAGGGTAGGTTTAAAGGCTTCTCTGTGACATCACAGGTTAGGTTTCAAGGCTTCTCTGTGACATCACAGGGGAGGTTTAAAGGTTTCTCTGTGACATCACAGGGTAGGTTTAAAGGCTTCTCTGTGACATCACAGGGTAGGTTTAAAGGCTTCTCTGTGACATCACAAGGTAGGTTTAAAGGCTTCTCTGTGACATCACAGGGTAGGTTTAAAGGTTTCTCTGTGACATTACAGGGTAGGTTTAAAGGCTTCTCTGTGACATCACAGGGTAGGTTTAAAGGCTTCTCTGTGACATCACAGGGTAGGTTTAAAGGCTTCTCTGTGACCTCACAGGGTAGGTTTAAAGGCTTATCTGTGACATCACAGGGTAGGTTTAAAGGCTTCTCTGTGACATCACAGGGTAGGTTTAAAGGCTTCTCTGTGACCATACAGGGTAGGTTTAAAGGCTTCTCTGTGACCTCACAGGGTAGGTTTAAAGGCTTATCTGTGACATCACAGGGTAGGTTTAAAGGCTTCTCTGTGACATCACAGGGTAGGTTTAAAGACTTCTCTGTGACATCACAGGGTATGTTTAAAGGGTTCTCTGTGACAACACAGGGTAGGTTTAAAGGCTTCTCTGTGACATCACAGGTTAGGTTTCAAGGCTTCTCTGTGACATCACAGGGGAGGTTTAAAGGTTTCTCTGTGACATCTCAGGTTAGGTTTCAAGGCTTCTCTGTGACATCACATGGTAGGTGTAAAGGTTTCTCTGTGACATCACAGGGTAGGTTTAAAGGCTTCTCTGTGACATCACAGGGTAGGTTTAAAGGCTTCTCTGTGACATCACAAGGTAGGTTTAAAGACTTCACTGTGACATCACAGGGTAGGTTTAAAGGGTTCTCTGTGACCTCACAGGGTAGGTTTAAAGGCTTCTCTGTGACATCACAGGTTAGGTTTCAAGGCTTCTCTGTGACATCACATGGTAGGTGTAAAGGTTTCTCTGTGACATCACAGGGTAGGTTTAAAGGCTTCTCTGTGACATCACAGGGTAGGTTTAAAGGCTTCTCTGTGACATCACAAGGTAGGTTTAAAGACTTCACTGTGACATCACAGGGTAGGTTTAAAGGGTTCTCTGTGACCTCACAGGGTAGGTTTAAAGGCTTCTCTGTGACATCACAGGTTAGGTTTCAAGGCTTCTCTGTGACATCACAGGGTAGGTTTAAAGGCTTCTCTGTGACATCACAGGTTAGGTTTCAAGGCTTCTCTGTGACATCACATGGTAGGTGTAAAGGTTTCTCTGTGACATCACAGGGTAGGTTTAAAGGCTTCTCTGTGACATCACAGGGTATGTTTAAAGGGTTCTCTGTGACAACACAGGGTAGGTTTAAAGGCTTCTCTGTGACATCACAGGTTAGGTTTCAAGGCTTCTCTGTGACATCACAGGGGAGGTTTAAAGGTTTCTCTGTGACATCACAGGGTAGGTTTAAAGGCTTCTCTGTGACATCACAGGGTAGGTTTAAAGGCTTCTCTGTGACATCACAAGGTAGGTTTAAAGGCTTCTCTGTGACATCACAGGGTAGGTTTAAAGGTTTCTCTGTGACATTACAGGGTAGGTTTAAAGGCTTCTCTGTGACATCACAGGGTAGGTTTAAAGGCTTCTCTGTGACATCACAGGGTAGGTTTAAAGGCTTCTCTGTGACCTCACAGGGTAGGTTTAAAGGCTTATCTGTGACATCACAGGGTAGGTTTAAAGGCTTCTCTGTGACATCACAGGGTAGGTTTAAAGGCTTCTCTGTGACCATACAGGGTAGGTTTAAAGGCTTCTCTGTGACCTCACAGGGTAGGTTTAAAGGCTTCTCTGTGACATCACAGGGTAGGTTTAAAGACTTCTCTGTGACATCACAGGGTATGTTTAAAGGGTTCTCTGTGACAACACAGGGTAGGTTTAAAGGCTTCTCTGTGACATCACAGGTTAGGTTTCAAGGCTTCTCTGTGACATCACAGGGGAGGTTTAAAGGTTTCTCTGTGACATCACAGGGTAGGTTTAAAGGCTTCTCTGTGACATCACAGGGTAGGTTTAAAGGCTTCTCTGTGACATCACAAGGTAGGTTTAAAGACTTCTCTGTGACATCACAGGGTAGGTTTAAAGGGTTCTCTGTGACAACACAGGGTAGGTTTAAAGGCTTCTCTGTGACATCACAGGTTAGGTTTCAAGACTTCTCTGTGACATCTCAGGGTAGGTTTAAAGGCTTCTCTGTGACCCCACAAGGTAGGTTTAAAGGCTTCTCTGTGACATCACAGGGTAGGTTTAAAGGCTTCTCTGTGACATCACAGGGTAGGTTTAAAGGCTTCTCTGTGACATCACAAGGTAGGTTTAAAGACTTCTCTGTGAGCTCACAGGGTAGGTTTAAAGGGTTCGCTGTGACATCACAGGGTAGGTTTAAAGGCTTCTCTGTGACATCACAGGTTAGGTTTCAAGGTTCTCTGTGACATCACATGGTAGGTGTAAAGGTTTCTCTGTGACATCACAGGGTAGGTTTAAAGGCTTCTCTGTGACATCACAGGGTAGGTTTAAAGGCTTCTCTGTGACATCACAAGGTAGGTTTAAAGACTTCACTGTGACATCACAGGGTAGGTTTAAAGGGTTCTCTGTGACCTCACAGGGTAGGTTTAAAGGCTTCTCTGTGACATCACAGGTTAGGTTTCAAGGCTTCTCTGTGACATCACATGGTAGGTGTAAAGGTTTCTCTGTGACATCACAGGGTAGGTTTAAAGGCTTCTCTGTGACATCACAGGGTAGGTTTAAAGGCTTCTCTGTGACATCACAAGGTAGGTTTAAAGACTTCACTGTGACATCACAGGGTAGGTTTAAAGGGTTCTCTGTGACCTCACAGGGTAGGTTTAAAGGCTTCTCTGTGACATCACAGGTTAGGTTTCAAGGCTTCTCTGTGACATCACAGGGTAGGTTTAAAGGCTTCTCTGTGACATCACAGGTTAGGTTTCAAGGCTTCTCTGTGACATCACATGGTAGGTGTAAAGGTTTCTCTGTGACATCACAGGGTAGGTTTAAAGGCTTCTCTGTGACATCACAGGGTATGTTTAAAGGGTTCTCTGTGACAACACAGGGTAGGTTTAAAGGCTTCTCTGTGACATCACAGGTTAGGTTTCAAGGCTTCTCTGTGACATCACAGGGGAGGTTTAAAGGTTTCTCTGTGACATCACAGGGTAGGTTTAAAGGCTTCTCTGTGACATCACAGGGTAGGTTTAAAGGCTTCTCTGTGACATCACAAGGTAGGTTTAAAGGCTTCTCTGTGACATCACAGGGTAGGTTTAAAGGTTTCTCTGTGACATTACAGGGTAGGTTTAAAGGCTTCTCTGTGACATCACAGGGTAGGTTTAAAGGCTTCTCTGTGACATCACAGGGTAGGTTTAAAGGCTTCTCTGTGACCTCACAGGGTAGGTTTAAAGGCTTATCTGTGACATCACAGGGTAGGTTTAAAGGCTTCTCTGTGACATCACAGGGTAGGTTTAAAGGCTTCTCTGTGACCATACAGGGTAGGTTTAAAGGCTTCTCTGTGACCTCACAGGGTAGGTTTAAAGGCTTATCTGTGACATCACAGGGTAGGTTTAAAGGCTTCTCTGTGACATCACAGGGTAGGTTTAAAGACTTCTCTGTGACATCACAGGGTATGTTTAAAGGGTTCTCTGTGACAACACAGGGTAGGTTTAAAGGCTTCTCTGTGACATCACAGGTTAGGTTTCAAGGCTTCTCTGTGACATCACAGGGGAGGTTTAAAGGTTTCTCTGTGACATCACAGGGTAGGTTTAAAGGCTTCTCTGTGACATCACAGGGTAGGTTTAAAGGCTTCTCTGTGACATCACAAGGTAGGTTTAAAGACTTCTCTGTGACATCACAGGGTAGGTTTAAAGGGTTCTCTGTGACAACACAGGGTAGGTTTAAAGGCTTCTCTGTGACATCACAGGTTAGGGTTTCAAGACTTCTCTGTGACATCTCAGGGTAGGTTTAAAGGCTTCTCTGTGACCCCACAAGGTAGGTTTAAAGGCTTCTCTGTGACATCACAGGGTAGGTTTAAAGGCTTCTCTGTGACATCACAGGGTAGGTTTAAAGGCTTCTCTGTGACATCACAAGGTAGGTTTAAAGACTTCTCTGTGAGCTCACAGGGTAGGTTTAAAGGGTTAGGGCTGTGACATCACAGGGTAGGTTTAAAGGCTTCTCTGTGACATCACAGGTTAGGTTTCAAGGTTCTCTGTGACATCACATGGTAGGTGTAAAGGTTTCTCTGTGACATCACAGGGTAGGTTTAAAGGCTTCTCTGTGACATCACAGGGTAGGTTTAAAGGCTTCTCTGTGACATCACAAGGTAGGTTTAAAGACTTCTCTGTGACATCACAGGGTAGGTTTAAAGGGTTCTCTGTGACATCACAAGGTAGGTTTAAAGACTTCACTGTGACATCACAGGGTAGGTTTAAAGGGTTCTCTGTGACAAAACAGGGTAGGTTTAAAGGCTTCTCTGTGACATCACAGGGTAGGTTTAAAGGCTTCTCTGTGACCTCACAGGGTAGGTTTAAAGGCTTATCTGTGACATCAAAGGGTAGGTTTAAAGGATTCTCTGTGACATCACAGGGTAGGTTTAAAGGCTTCTCTGTGACCTCACAGGGTAGGTTTAAAGGCTTCTCTGTGACCTCACAGGGTAGGTTTAAAGGCTTATCTGTGACATCACAGGGTAGGTTTAAAGGCTTCTCTGTGACATCACAGGGTAGGTTTAAAGGCTTCTCTGTGACATCACAAGGTAGGTTTAAAGACTTCTCTGTGACATCACAGGGTATGTTTAAAGGGTTCTCTGTGACAACACAGGGTAGGTTTAAAGGCTTCTCTGTGACATCACAGGTTAGGTTTCAAGGCTTCTCTGTGACATCACAGGGGAGGTTTAAAGGTTTCTCTGTGACATCACAGGGTAGGTTTAAAGGCTTCTCTGTGACATCACAGGGTAGGTTTAAAGGCTTCTCTGTGACATCACAAGGTAGGTTTAAAGACTTCTCTGTGACATCACAGGGTAGGTTTAAAGGGTTCTCTGTGACAACACAGGGTAGGTTTAAAGGCTTCTCTGTGACATCACAGGTTAGGTTTCAAGACTTCTCTGTGACATCTCAGGGTAGGTTTAAAGGCTTCTCTGTGACCCCACAAGGTAGGTTTAAAGGCTTCTCTGTGACATCACAGGGTAGGTTTAAAGGCTTCTCTGTGACATCACAGGGTAGGTTTAAAGGCTTCTCTGTGACATCACAAGGTAGGTTTAAAGACTTCTCTGTGAGCTCACAGGGTAGGTTTAAAGGGTTCGCTGTGACATCACAGGGTAGGTTTAAAGGCTTCTCTGTGACATCACAGGTTAGGTTTCAAGGCTTCTCTGTGACATCACATGGTAGGTGTAAAGGATTCTCTGTGACATCACAGGGTAGGTTTAAAGGCTTCTCTGTGACTTCACAGGGTAGGTTTAAAGGCTTCTCTGTGACATCACAAGGTAGGTTTAAAGACTTCTCTGTGACATCACAGGGTAGGTTTAAAGGTTCTCTGTGACAACACAGGGTAGGTTTAAAGGCTTCTCTGTGACATCACAGGTTAGGTTTAAAGGCTTCTCTGTGACATCACAGGGTAGGTTTAAAGGCTTCTCTGTGACATCACAGGTTAGGTTTCAAGGCTTCTCTGTGACATCACATGGTAGGTTAAAGGTTTCTCTGTGACATCACAGGGTAGGTTTAAAGGCTTCTCTGTGACATCACAGGGTAGGTTTAAAGGCTTCTCTGTGACATCACAAGGTAGGTTTAAAGACTTCACTGTGACATCACAGGGTAGGTTTAAAGGTTCTCTGTGACAAAACAGGGTAGGTTTAAAGGCTTCTCTGTGACATCACAGGTTAGGTTTAAAGGCTTCTCTGTGACATCACAGGGTAGGTTTAAAGGTTTCTCTGTGACATTACAGGGTAGGTTTAAAGGCTTCTCTGTGACATCACAGGGTAGGTTTAAAGGCTTCTCTGTGACATCACAAGGTAGGTTTAAAGGCTTCTCTGTGACATCTCAGGGTAGGTTTAAAGGCTTCTCTGTGATATCACAAGGTAGGTTTAAAGGCTTCTCTGTGACATCACAGGGTAGGTTTAAAGGCTTCTCTGTGACATCACAGTGTATGTTTAAAGGGTTCTCTGTGACAACACAGGGTAGGTTTAAAGGCTTCTCTGTGACATCACAGGTTTGGTTTCAAGGCTTCTCTGTGACATCACAGGGGAGGTTTAAAGGCTTCTCTGTGATATCACAAGGTAGGTTTAAAGGCTTCTCTGTGACATCACAGGGTAGGTTTAAAGGCTTCTCTGTGACATCACAAGGTAGGTTTAAAGGCTTCTCTGTGACATCACAGGGTAGGTTTAAAGGTTTCTCTGTGACATTACAGGGTAGGTTTAAAGGCTTCTCTGTGACATCACAGGGTAGGTTTAAAGGCTTCTCTGTGACATCACAGGGTAGGTTTAAAGGCTTCTCTGTGACCTCACAGGGTAGGTTTAAAGGCTTCTCTGTGACATCACAGGGTAGGTTTAAAGGCTTCTCTGTGACATCACAGGGTAGGTTTAAAGGCTTCTCTGTGACATCACAAGGTAGGTTTAAAGACTTCTCTGTGACATCACAGGGTATGTTTAAAGGGTTCTCTGTGACATCACAGGGTAGGTTTAAAGGCTTCTCTGTGACATCACAGGTTAGGTTTCAAGGCTTCTCTGTGACATCACAGGGAGGTTTAAAGGTTTCTCTGTGACATCACAGGGTAGGTTTAAAGGCTTCTCTGTGACATCACAGGGTAGGTTTAAAGGCTTCTCTGTGACATCACAAGGTAGGTTTAAAGGCTTCTCTGTGACATCACAGGGTAGGTTTAAAGGGTTCTCTGTGACAACACAGTGTAGGTTTAAAGGCTTCTCTGTGACATCACAGGTTAGGTTTCAAGGCTTCTCTGTGACATCTCAGGGTAGGTTTAAAGGCTTCTCTGTGACCATCACAAGGTAGGTTTAAAGGCTTCTCTGTGACATCACAGGGTAGGTTTAAAGGTTTCTCTGTGACATTACAGGGTAGGTTTAAAGGCTTCTCTGTGACAGCACAGGGTAGGTTTAAAGGCTTCTCTGTGACAGCACAGGGTAGGTTTAAAGGCTTCTCTGTGACATCACAAGGTAGGTTTAAATGCTTCTCTGTGACATCTCAGGGTAGGTTTAAAGGCTTCTCTGTGACATCACAAGGTAGGTTTAAAGGCTTCTCTGTGACATCACAGGGTATGTTTAAAGGGTTCTCTGTGACAACACAGGGTAGGTTTAAAGGCTTCTCTGTGACATCACAGGTTAGGTTTAAAGGCTTCTCTGTGACATCACAGGGTAGGTTTAAAGGTTTCTCTGTGACATCACAGGGTAGGTTTAAAGGCTTCTCTGTGACATCACAGGGTAGGTTTAAAGGCTTCTCTGTGACATCATAAGGTAGGTTTAAAGCTTCTCTGTGACATCACAGGGTAGGTTTAAAGGGTTCTCTGTGACATCACAGGGTAGGTTTAAAGGCTTCTCTGTGACATCACAGGTTAGGTTTAAAGGCTTCTCTGTGACATCTCAGGGTAGGTTTAAAGGCTTCTCTGTGACATCACAAGGTAGGTTTAAAGGCTTCTCTGTGACATCACAGGGTAGGTTTAAAGGCTTCTCTGTGACATCACAGGGTAGGTTTAAAGGCTTCTCTGTGACATCACAAGGTAGGTTTAAAGACTTCTCTGTGACATCACAGGGTAGGTTTAAAGGGTTCTCTGTGACATCACAGGGTAGGTTTAAAGGCTTCTCTGTGACATCACAGGTAGGTTTAAAGGCTTCTCTGTGACATCACATGGTAGGTTTAAAGGCTTCTCTGTGACATCACTGGGTAGGTTTAAAGGCTTCTCTGTGACATCACAGGGTAGGTTTAAAGGCTTCTCTGTGACATCACAAGGTAGGTTTAAAGACTTCTCTGTGACATCACAGGGTAGGTTTAAAGGGTTCTCTGTGACATCACAGGGTAGGTTTAAAGGCTTCTCTGTGACATCACAGGTTAGGTTTCAAGGCTTCTCTGTGACATCACAGGGTAGGTTTAAAGGCTTCTCTGTGACATCTCAGGGTAGGTTTAAAGGCTTCTCTGTGACCTCACAAGGTAGGTTTAAAGGCTTCTCTGTGACCTCACAAGGTAGGTTTAAAGGCTTCTCTGTGACATCTCAGGGTAGGTTTAAAGGCTTCTCTGTGACCTCACAAGGTAGGTTTAAAGGCTTCTCTGTGACATCTCAGGGTAGGTTTAAAGGCTTCTCTGTGACATCTCAGGGTAGGTTTAAAGGCTTCTCTGTGACCTCACAAGGTGGGTTTAAAGGCTTCTCTGTGACCTCACAAGGTAGGTTTAAAGGCTTCTCTGTGACCTCACAAGGTAGGTTTAAAGGCTTCTCTGTGACCTCACAAGGTAGGTTTATTCATGGTGCTGTAGATAATGAACATGAGGTTGAAGAGGTTACCTTTAGCACCTGCTGACTATGGCTGAGGTCGGGAATAGGACGGCACAACCACCATGGAGACATACACTGAAGAGAATTATAGAATGAAGAGAAATAGGTCACAGTGAAATATATTTGTATCTGTGTTTTATTGCAAGTGACACTTGGTTCTTCCGGAGAGCTGAGCTGTGCCGTAGAGCTGGAGAATGCATCTGAATAATCAGGACTCATTGGAGTGGAAGACTCAGATGTCGTCCTTGGTTAGATTCCCAGGGAGCCAGGCAATGTTACAGAGTGGAATAGAATGGGACTGGGGTGCCTGAGGAGAGGTGTGTGTGTGTGTGTGTGTGTGTGTGTGTGTGTGTGTGTGTGTGTGTGTGTGTGTGTGTGTGTGTGTGTGTGTGTGTGTGTGTGTGTGTGTGTGTGTGTGTGTGTGTGTGTGTGTGTGTGTGTGTGTGTGTTGGTTCTTCTATAATTCCTCACGAAGATAGTAAAACAAGGAAAATTCTCCCTTGTGGTGAAATGTCCCACGTCCTCATGAGGACAAACACTATTTTTTAAGCTTAGGAGTTAGGTTTAGAATTAGGTTTAGGTTTAGAATTAGCTTTAGGTTTAGAATTAGGTTTAGGTTTAGAATTAGGTATAGGTTTAGAATTAGGTTTAGGTTTAGAATTAGGTTTAGAACTATGTTTAGGTTTAGAATTAGGTTTAGGTTTAGAATTAGGTTTAGGTTTAGGGTTAGAATTAGGTTTAGGTTTAGGTTTAGAATTAGGTTTAGGTTTAGAATTAGGTTTAGGTTTAGAATTAGGTTTAGGATTAGAATTAGGTTTAGGTTTAGGTTTAGAATTAGGTTTAGGGTTAGAATTAGGTTTAGGGTTAGAATTAGGTTTAGGGTTAGAATTAGGGTTAGGGGTTAAGGTTAGGGGTTACGATTTTGAATGGCATCGACAGGCAGTGTGTTTGCCACTGTGATAACAGTTTACCAGGCAGGGGACAGTATGTTGTTCACTGTGGATGTCTGTAGTGACGACGGTTGGTTAGCGTTTCCCTGACCCTGTGATTGTTCCTGTTCTGCTCTGATGAGCTGTCCTCCAAACTGAGGCTCCTCCTCCACTCCACCTTCACCTTGGACTTTTTCTGGTCTTTCACACAAGACGAGGTGGTTCCTCGTCTTCGTTGTCCTGCAGAACAGACTCCACAGCTATGGGTCTAACAACCCAGGTGGTGGAGGAGCAGGGTTGGGAAGGAATTTATTCATTAATCTGATTAGAAAAAACTAACTGTAATCAGTTATGTTACCAGAGAAAATATTGTCATCAGATTACAGAGACTTTAGAAATACTAGATAATTACTTATTGAAATGGTTTTAAATTCAGACAGGATGTTTTCTCAATTCAGCATTGACATTTGGCTCAAGTTTAATTTTGTTCCACCTGAGCGAGTCAAACCACCAGTTAGAGACCACTATGATGACACCAAATGATGACCACCCATCAGAGACCACTGTGATGACACACCAAATGATGACCACCAATCAGAGACCACCGTGATGACACACCAAATGACGACCACCAATCAGAGACCACTATGATGACACACCAAATGACGACCACCAATCAGAGACCACTGTGATGACACACCAAATGATGACCACCAATCAGAGACCACTATGATGACACACCAAAGAGACCACCAATCAGAGACCATGATGACACACCAAATGATGACCACCAATCAGAGACCACTGTGATGACACATCAAATGATGACCACCAATCAGAGACCACTATGATGACACACCAAATGACGACCACCAATCAGAGACCACTGTGATGACACACCAAATGATGACCACCAATCAGAGACCACTATGATGACACACCAAATGACGACCACCAATCAGAGACCACTATGATGACACACCAAATGACGACCACCAATCAGAGACCACTATGACACACCAAATGACCACCAATCAGAGACCAATGATGACACACCAAATGACGACCACCAATCAGAGACCACTATGATGACACACCACACCACCAATCAGAGACCACTATGATGACACACCAAATGACGACCACCAATCAGAGACCACTATGATGACACACCAAATGACGACCACCAATCAGAGACCACTATGATGACACACCAAATGAGTTTAATGGATCCTTTCTGTCTTCTTCTAATTCCTCTTCAGGCGAAAGTAATCCAAACGTGACCGAAAGTAATCAGATTACTTTACCGAGTTTGAGTAATCCAAAAAGTAACTTCTCTGATTACAATTTTGGACAGGTAACTAGTAACTGTAACAGATTACATTTTGAAAGCAACCAACCAAACCATGTGGGGGAGGGAGGCTCATCGTGGGCTTTGGAGGACTGGTCTTTCGAGGCAGGTTCCTCGTCTTCGCTGGTCATGGGCTTTGGAGGACTGGTCTTTCGAGGCAGGTTCCTCGTCTTCGCTGGTCATGGGCTTTGGAGGACTGGTCTTTCGAGGCAGGTTCGTCGTCTTTGCTGGTCATGGGCTTTGGAGTACTGGTCTTTGGGGTCAGGTTCCTCATCTTCGCTGGTCATGGGCTTTGGAGGACTGGTCTTTGGGGGCAGGTTCCTCGAGTCAGAAGCGAGCTGGACCAGCTCTGGAGTCCTTTCAGCCATGGGGTTTAACAAAGCACTCCATGATGCAATCCTCATCCCCTGAGGAGGAAGTGAAACACGTTTTTTGTGGCTATACCAATTAACCCTTTGGTCTCTACAGTACATTCATGGGCTTTGGTCCACCACACTCATTTCAAATGAACTCTACAAATACACATTCCTTTCAGATGAGTGAAACACTGCTTGTAGCCTGTTTTCTTTCTGTTGTTGGTGATTCACAAATGTGCATAGTGAGTAAATGACTGAAATGTATTTATTTGCATCAATCTATGAATCCATATGAATAATGTAGGCCTAGATAGTCTGCCTTGGAATCCACTATTGATCTCATGTCTTATCCTATATATTTCTCATATCTCATGTTTAATCCTATTGATTTCTCATATCTCATGTCTAATCCTATAGATGTTTTAAATCTATCTGGTTGTGTGTATTGACATTTCTTTTAAGTCCTGAACCAAGCCTATTCTGTGTCTGGGAAACCGTCCCATAGTGTATGTGTGAAATATCTCCACAGAATCTCCACTGAGAATGCTTTTCAGTCTTGGAAAGTGGCCTGAAATGTGTCCAGGAAACTGACCCTCTTGTTTAAACGATTGTATCACATCAACTATGTTGTGTTCCCTTTGCCTTTCCTTCTCTTGCTGCGATCTGTGCTCCTCTATCTGGGTATCATATTACCAGGTTGGGATATACTGCCATCTGCTGTTTGTTTAATGTAAATACATTTATGGAGGATATTGTCTCAGAAAATGCCCCTTATGGCCACCCTAGTATTATCCCTAGGGGCACTAATCCTTCTGGGTTCAAATGTTTTCAAGTGTCTGGAATATTTAACAGCATCTGTGCTTCCCAAATGGCACCCTAACATCTATATAGTGCACTACTTTTGACCAGGAACTGTGATGCTTTGGTCAAAAGTAGAGCACAATGTAGGGAATATGGTGCCATTTAGGACACCTCCCTCAGAGACACTCCAAGGATCTGCTCTGACCACCACCTCCCTCAGAGACACTACAAGGATCTGCTCTGACCACCACCTCCATCAGAGACACTACAAGGATCTGCTCTGACCACCACCTCCCTCAGAGACACTCCAAGGATCTGCTCTGACCACCACCTCCCGCAGAGACACTACAAGGATCTGCTCTGACCACCACCTCCATCAGAGACACTCCAAGGATCTGCTCTGACCACCACCTCCCTCAGAGACACTCCAAGGATCTGCTCTGACCACCACCTCCCTCAGAGACACTCCAAGGATCTGCTCTGACCACCACCTCCCTCAGAGACACTACAAGGATCTGCTCTGACCACCACCTCCCTCAGAGACACTACAAGGATCTGCTCTGACCACCACCTCCCTCAGAGACACTCCAAGGATCTGCTCTGACCACCACCTCCCTCAGAGACACTACAAGGATCTGCTCTGACCACCACCTCCATCAGAGACACTACAAGGATCTGCTCTGACCACCACCTCCATCAGAGACACTCCAAGGATCTGCTCTGAACACCACCTCCCTCAGAGACACTCCAAGGATCTGCTCTGACCACCACCTCCCTCAGAGACACTACAAAGATCTGCTCTGACCACCACCCCCCTCAGAGACACTCCAAGGATCTGCTCTGACCACCACCTTCCTCAGAGACACTACAAGGATCTGCTCTGACCAACACCTCCCTCAGAGACACTACAAGGATCTGCTCTGACCACCACCTCCCTCAGAGATGCTCCAAGGATCTGCTCTGACCACCACCTACCTCAGAGACACTCCAAGGATCTGCTCTGACCACCACCTCCCTCAGAGACACTCCAAGGATCTGCTCTGACCACCACCTCCCTCCGTGACACTCCAAGGATCTTCTCTAACCACCACCTCCCTCAGCGACACTACAAGGATCTGCTCTGACCACCATCTCCCTCAGAGACACTCCAAGGATCTGCTCTGACCACCACCTCCCTCAGAGACACTCCAAGGATCTGCTCTGACCACCACCTCCCTCAGAGACACTCCAAGGATCTGCTCTGACCACCACCTCCCTCAGAGACACTCCAAGGATCTGCTCTGACCACCACCTCCCTCCGTGACACTCCAAAGATCTGCTCTGACCACCACCTCACTCAGAGACACTCCAAGGATCTGCTCTGACCACCACCTCCCTCAGAGACACTACAAGGATCTGCTCTGACCACCACCTCCCTCAGAGACACTCCAAGGATCTGCTCTGACCACCACCTCCCTCAGAGACACTACAAGGATCTGCTCTGACCACCACCTCCCTCAGAGACACTCCAAGGATCTGCTCTGACCACCACCTCCCTCAAAGACACTCCAAGGATCTGCTCTGACCACCACCTCCCTCAGAGACACTCCAAGGATCTGCTCTGACCACCACCTCCCTCAGAGACACTACAAGGATCTGCTCTGACCACCACCTCCCTCAGAGACACTCCAAGGATCTGCTCTGACCACCACCTCCCTCAGAGACACTCCAAGGATCTGCTCTGACCACCACCTCCCTCAGAGACACTCCAAGGATCTGCTCTGACCACCACCTCCCTCAGAGACACTCCAAGGATCTGCTCTGACCACCACCTCCCTCAGAGACACTCCAAGGATCTGCTCTGACCACCACCTCCCTCAGAGACGCTCCAAGGATCTGCTCTGACCACCACCTCCCTCCGTGACACTCCAAGGATCTTCTCTAACCACCACCTCCCTCAGAGACACTCACAAGGATCTGCTCTGACCACCACCTCCTCAGAGACACTCCAAGGATCTGCTCTGACCACCACCTCCCTCAGAGACACTCCAAGGATCTGCTCTGACCACCACCTCCCTCAGAGACACTCCAAGGATCTGCTCTGACCACCACCTCCCTCAGAGACACTCCAAGGATCTGCTCTGACCACCACCTCCCTCAGAGACACTCCAAGGATCTGCTCTGACCACCACCTCCTCAGAGACACTCCAAGGATCTGCTCTGACCACCACCTCCCTCAGAGACACTCCAAGGATCTGCTCTGACCACCACCTCCCTCAGAGACACTCCAAGGATCTGCTCTGACCACCACCTCCCTCAGAGACACTACAAGGATCTGCTCTGACCACCACCTCCCTCAGAGACACTCCAAGGATCTGCTCTGACCACCACCTCCCTCAGAGACACTCCAAGGATCTGCTCTGACCACCACCTCCCTCAGAGACACTCCAAGGATCTGCTCTGACCACCACCTCCCTCAGAGACACTACAAGGATCTGCTCTGACCACCACCTCCCTCAGAGACACTCCAAGGATCTGCTCTGACCACCACCTCCCTCAGAGACACTCCAAGGATCTGCTCTGACCACCACCTCCCTCAGAGACACTCCAAGGATCTGCTCTGACCACCACCTCCCTCAGAGACACTCCAAGGATCTGCTCTGACCACCACCTCCCTCAGAGACACTACAAGGATCTGCTCTGACCACCACCTCCCTCAGAGACACTCCAAGGATCTGCTCTGACCACCACCTCCCTCAGAGACACTCCAAGGATCTGCTCTGACCACCACCTCCCTCAGAGACACTACAAGGATCTGCTCTGACCACCACCTCCCTCAGACACTCCAAGGATCTGCTCAGACACTCCAAGGATCTGCTCTGACCACCACCTCCCTCAGAGACACTCCAAGGATCTGCTCTGACCACCACCTCCCTCAGAGACACTCCAAGGATCTGCTCTGACCACCACCTCCCTCAGAGACACTCCAAGGATCTGCTCTGACCACCACCTCCCTCAGAGACACTCCAAGGATCTGCTCTGACCACCACCTCCCTCAGAGACACCAAGCCTCTGCTCTGACCACCACCTCCCTCAGAGACACTCCAAGGATCTGCTCTGACCACCACCTCCCTCAGAGACACTCCAAGGATCTGCTCTGACCACCACCTCCCTCAGAGACACTCCAAGGATCTGCTCTGACCACCACCTCCCTCAGAGACACTACAAGATCTGCTCTGACCACCACCTCCCTCAGAGACACTCCAAGGATCTGCTCTGACCACCACCTCCCTCAGAGACACTCCAAGGATCTGCTCTGACCACCACCTCCCTCAGAGACACTCCAAGGATCTGCTCTGACCACCACCTCCTCCCTCAGAGACACTCCAAGGATCTTCTCTAACCACCACCTCCCTCAGAGACACTACAAGGATCTGCTCTGACCACCATCTCCCTCAGAGACACTCCAAGGATCTGCTCTGACCACCACCTCCCTCAGAGACACTCCAAGGATCTGCTCTGACCACCACCTCCCTCAGAGACAGTCCAAGGATCTGCTCTGACCACCACCTCCCTCAGAGACACTCCAAGGATCTGCTCTGACCACCACCTCCCTCCTCAGAGACACTCCAAGGATCTGCTCTGACCACCACCTCCCTCAGAGACACTCCAAGGATCTGCTCTGACCACCACCTCCCTCAGAGACACTCCAAGGATCTGCTCTGACCACCACCTCCCTCAGAGACACTCCAAGGATCTGCTCTGACCACCACCTCCCTCAGAGACACTCCAAGGATCTGCTCTGACCACCACCTCCCTCAGAGACACTCCAAGGATCTGCTCTGACCACCACCTCCCTCGGATACACTCCAAGGATCTGCTCTGACCACCACCTCCCTCAGAGACACTACAAGGATCTGCTCTGTCCACCATCTCCCTCGGATACACTCCAATGATCTGGTCTGACCACCACCTCCCTCAGAGACACTCCAAGGATCTGCTCTGACCACCATCTCCCTCAGAGACACTCCAAGGATCTGCTCTGACCACCACCTCCCTCAGAGACACTCCAAGGATCTGCTCTGACCACCACCTCCCTCAGAGACACTCCAAGGATCTGCTCTGACCACCACCTCCCTCAGAGACACTACAAGGATCTGCTCTGACCACCACCTCCCTCAGAGACACTCCAAGGATCTGCTCTGACCACCACCTCCCTCAGAGACACTCCAAGGATCTGCTCTGACCACCACCTCCCTCAGAGACACTCCAAGGATCTGCTCTGACCACCACCTCCCTCAGAGACACTCCAAGGATCTGCTCTGACCACCACCTCCCTCAGAGACACTCCAAGGATCTGCTCTGACCACCACCTCCCTCAGAGACACTCCAAGGATCTGCTCTGACCACCACCTCCCTCAGAGACACTCCAAGGATCTGCTCTGACCACCACCTCCCTCAGAGACACTACAAGGATCTGCTCTGACCACCACCTCCCTCAGAGACACTACAAGGATCTGCTCTGACCACCACCTCCCTCAGAGACACACTACAAGGATCTGCTCTGACCACCACCTCCCTCAGAGACACTCCAAGGATCTGCTCTGACCATCACCTCCCTCAGAGACACTCCAAGGATCTGCTCTGACCACCACCTCCCTCAGAGACACTCCAAGGATCTGCTCTGACCACCACCTCCCTCAGAGACACTCCAAGGATCTGCTCTGACCACCACCTCCCTCAGAGACACTCCAAGGATCTGCTCTGACCACCACCTCCCTCAGAGACACTCCAAGGATCTGCTCTGACCACCACCTCCCTCAGAGACACTCCAAGGATCTGCTCTGACCACCACCTTCCTCAGAGACACTCCAAGGATCTGCTCTGACCACCACCTCCCTCAGAGACACTCCAAGGATCTGCTCTGACCACCACCTCCCTCAGAGACACTCCAAGGATCTGCTCTGACCACCACCTCCCTCAGAGACACTCCAAGGATCTGCTCTGACCACCACCTCACTCATAGACACTACAAGCCTCTGCTCTGACCACCACCTCCCTCAGAGACACTCCAAGGATCTGCTCTGACCACCACCTCCCTCAGAGACACTCCAAGGATCTGCTCTGACCACCACCTCCCTCAGAGACACTCCAAGGATCTGCTCTGACCACCACCTCCCTCAGAGACACTCAAAGGATCTGCTCTGACCTCCACCTCACTCAGAGACACTACAAGGATCTGCTCTGACCACCATCTCCCTCAGAGACACTACAAGGATCTGCTCTGACCACCACCTCCCACAGAGAAACCCCAAGCCTCTGCTCTGACCACCACCTCCCTCAGAGACACTCCAAGGATCTGCTCTGACCACCACCTCCCTCAGCGACGCTACAAGGATCTGCTCTGACCATCACCTTCATCAGAGACACTCCAAGGATCTGCTCTGACCACCACCTTCCTCAGAGACACTCCAAGGATCTGCTCTGACCACCACCTTCCTCAGAGACACTCCAAGGATCTGCTCTGACCACCACCTCCCTCAGAGACACTCCAAGGATCTGCTCTGACCACCACCTCCCTCAGAGACACTCCAAGGATCTGCTCTGACCACCACCTCCCTCAGAGACACTCCAAGGATCTGCTCTGACCACCACCTCCCTCAGAGACACTCCAATGATCTGCTCTGACCACCACCTCCCTCAGAGACACTCCAAGGATCTGCTCTGACCACCACCTCCCTCAGAGACACTCCAAGGATCTGCTCTGACCACCACCTCCCTCAGAGACACTACAAGGATCTGCTCTGACCACCATCTCCCTCAGAGACACTCCAAGGATCTGCTCTGACCACCACCTCCCTCAGAGACACTCCAAGGATCTGCTCTGACCACCACCTCCCTCAGAGACACTCCAAACCAAGGATCTGCTCTGACCACCACCTCCCTCAGAGCTCTGACCACCACCTCACAGAGACCAAGGATCTGCTCTGACCACCACCTCCCTCAGAGACACTCCAAGGATCTGCTCTGACCACCACCTCCCTCAGAGACACTACAAGGATCTGCTCTGACCACCACCTCCCTCAGAGACACTCCAAGGATCTGCTCTGACCACCACCTCCCTCAGAGACACTCCAAGGATCTGCTCTGACCACCACCTCCCTCAGAGACACTCCAAGGATCTGCTCTGACCACCACCTCCCTCAGAGACACTCCAAGGATCTGCTCTGACCACCACCTCCCTCAGAGACACTCCAAGGATCTGCTCTGACCACCACCTCCCTCAGAGACACTCCAAGGATCTGCTCTGACCACCACCTCCCTCAGAGACACTCCAAGGATCTGCTCTGACCACCACCTCCCTCAGAGACACTACAAGGATCTGCTCTGACCACCATCTCCCTCAGAGACACTACAAGGATCTGCTCTGACCACCACCTCCCTCAGAGACACTACAAGGATCTGCTCTGACCACCACCTCCTCAGAGACACTCCAAGGATCTGCTCTGACCACCACCTCCTCAGAGACACTCCAAGGATCTGCTCTGACCACCACCTCCCTCAGAGACACTCCAAGGATCTGCTCTGACCACCACCTCCCTCAGAGACACTCCAAGGATCTGCTCTGACCACCACCTCCTCAGAGACACTCCAAGGATCTGCTCTGACCACCACCTCCCTCAGAGACACTCCAAGGATCTGCTCTGACCACCACCTCCCTCAGAGACACTCCAAGGATCTGCTCTGACCACCACCTCCCTCAGAGACACTCCAAGGATCTGCTCTGACCACCACCTCCCTCAGAGACACTCCAAAGATCTGCTCTGACCACCACCTCACTCATAGACACTACAAGCCTCTGCTCTGACCACCACCTCCCTCAGAGACACTCCAAGGATCTGCTCTGACCACCACCTCCCTCAGAGACACTCCAAGGATCTGCTCTGACCACCACCTCCCTCAGAGACACTCCAAGGATCTGCTCTGACCACCACCTCCTTCAGAGACACTCAAAGGATCTGCTCTGACCTCCACCTCACTCAGAGACACTACAAGGATCTGCTCTGACCACCATCTCCCTCAGAGACACTACAAGGATCTGCTCTGACCACCACCTCCCACAGAGACACTACAAGGATCTGCTCTGACCACCACCTCCCTCAGAGACACTCCAAGGATCTGCTCTGACCACCACCTCCCTCAGCGACGCTACAAGGATCTGCTCTGACCACCACCTCCTCAGAGACACTCCAAGGATCTGCTCTGACCACCACCTTCCTCAGAGACACTCCAAGGATCTGCTCTGACCACCACCTCCCTCAGAGACACTCCAAGGATCTGCTCTGACCACCACCTCCCTCAGAGACACTCCAAGGATCTGCTCTGACCACCACCTCCCTCAGAGACACTCCAAGGATCTGCTCTGACCACCACCTCCCTCAGAGACACTCCAAGGATCTGCTCTGACCACCACCTCCCTCAGAGACACTCCAAGGATCTGCTCTGACCACCACCTCCCTCAGAGACACTCCAAGGATCTGCTCTGACCACCACCTCCCTCGGATACACTCCAAGGATCTGCTCTGACCACCACCTCCCTCAGAGACACTACAAGGATCTGCTCTGACCACCATCTCCCTCAGAGACACTCCAATGATCTGCTCTGACCACCACCTCCCTCAGAGACACTCCAAGGATCTGCTCTGACCACCATCTCCCTCAGAGACACTCCAAGGATCTGCTCTGACCACCACCTCCCTCAGAGACACTCCAAGGATCTGCTCTGACCACCACCTCCCTCAGAGACACTCCAAGGATCTGCTCTGACCACCACCTCCCTCAGAGACACTCCAAGGATCTGCTCTGACCACCACCTCCCTCAGAGACACTCCAAGGATCTGCTCTGACCACCATCTCCCTCAGAGACACTCCAAGGATCAGCTCTGACCAACACCTCCCTCAGAGACACTCCAATGATCTGCTCTGACCACCACCTCCCTCAGAGACACTACAAGGATCTGCTCTGACCACCACCTCCCTCAAAGACACTCCAAGGATCTGCTCTGACCACCACCTCCCTCAGAGACACTCCAAGGATCTGCTCTGACCACCACCTCCCTCAGAGACACTCCAAGGATCTGCTCTGACCACCACCTCCCTCAGAGACACTCCAAGGATCTGCTCTGACCACCACCTCCCTCAGAGACACTCCAAGGATCTGCTCTGACCACCACCTCCCTCCACTCAGACCACCACCTCCCTCAGAGACACTCCAAGGATCTGCTCTGACCACCACCTCCCTCAGAGACACTACAAGGATCTGCTCTGACCACCACCTCCCTCAGAGACACTCCAAGGATCTGCTCTGACCACCACCTCCTCAGAGACACTCCAAGGATCTGCTCTGACCACCACCTCCCTCAGAGACACTCCAAGGATCTGCTCTGACCACCACCTCCCTCAGAGACACTCCAAGGATCTGCTCTGACCACCACCTCCTCAGAGACACTCCAAGGATCTGCTCTGACCACCACCTCCCTCAGAGACACTCCAAGGATCTGCTCTGACCACCACCTCCCTCAGAGACACTCCAAGGATCTGCTCTGACCACCACCTCCCTCAGAGACACTCCAAGGATCTGCTCTGACCACCACCTTCCTCAGAGACACTCCAAGGATCTGCTCTGACCACCACCTCCCTCAGAGACACTCCAAGGATCTGCTCTGACCACCACCTCCCTCAGAGACACTCCAAGGATCTGCTCTGACCACCACCTCCCTCAGAGACACTCCAAGGATCTGCTCTGACCACCACCTCCCTCAGAGACACTCCAAGGATCTGCTCTGACCACCACCTCCCTCAGAGACACTCCAAGGATCTGCTCTGACCACCACCTCCCTCAGAGACACTCCAAGGATCTGCTCTGACCACCACCTCCCTCAGAGACACTCCAAGGATCTGCTCTGACCACCACCTCCCTCAGAGACACTCCAAGGATCTGCTCTGACCACCACCTCCCTCAGAGACACTACAAGGATCTGCTCTGACCACCACCTCCCTCAGAGACACCACCAAGGATCTGCTCTGACCACCACCTCCCTCAGAGACACTCCAAGGATCTGCTCTGACCACCACCTCCTCAGAGACACTCCAAGGATCTGCTCTGACCACCACCTCCTCAGAGACACTCCAAGGATCTGCTCTGACCACCACCTTCCTCAGAGACACTACAAGGATCTGCTCTGACCACCACCTCCCTCAGAGACACTCCAAGGATCTGCTCTGACCACCACCTTCCTCAGAGACACTCCAAGGATCTGCTCTGACCACCACCTCCCTCAGAGACACTCCAAGGATCTGCTCTGACCACCACCTCCCTCAGAGACACTCCAAGGATCTGCTCTGACCACCACCTCCCTCAGAGACACTCCAAGGATCTGCTCTGACCACCACCTCCCTCAGAGACACTCCAAGGATCTGCTCTGACCACCACCTCCCTCAGAGACACTCCAAGGATCTGCTCTGACCACCACCTCCCTCAGAGACACTCCAAGGATCTGCTCTGACCACCACCTCCCTCAGAGACACTCCAAGGATCTGCTCTGACCACCACCTCCCTCAGAGACACTCCAAGGATCTGCTCTGACCACCACCTCCTCAGAGACACTCCAAGGATCTGCTCTGACCACCACCTCCCTCAGAGACACTACAAGGATCTGCTCTGACCACCACCTCCCTCAGAGACACTACAAGGATCTGCTCTGACCACCACCTCCCTCAGAGACACTCCAAGGATCTGCTCTGACCACCACCTCCCTCAGAGACACTCCAAGGATCTGCTCTGACCACCACCTCCCTCAGAGACACTACAAGGATCTGCTCTGACCACCACCTTCCTCAGAGACACTCCAAGGATCTGCTCTGACCACCACCTTCCTCAGAGACACTCCAAGGATCTGCTCTGACCACCACCTCCCTCAGAGACACTCCAAGGATCTGCTCTGACCACCACCTCCCTCAGAGACAAGGACTCCACCAGGATCTGATCTGCTCTGACCACCACCTCCCTCAGAGACACTCCAAGGATCTGCTCTGACCACCACCTCCCTCAGAGACACTCCAAGGATCTGCTCTGACCACCACCTCCCTCAGAGACACTCCAAGGATCTGCTCTGACCACCACCTCCCTCAGAGACACTCCAAGGATCTGCTCTGACCACCACCTCCCTCAGAGACACTCCAAGGATCTGCTCTGACCACCACCTCCCTCAGAGACACTCCAAGGATCTGCTCTGACCACCACCTCCCTCAGAGACACTCCAAGGATCTGCTCTGACCACCACCTCCCTCAGAGACACTCCAAGGATCTGCTCTGACCACCACCTCCTCCACTCAGAGACACTCCAAGGATCTGCTCTGACCACCACCTCCCTCAGAGACACTCCAAGGATCTGCTCTGACCACCACCTCCCTCAGAGACACTCCAAGGATCTGCTCTGACCACCACCTCCCTCAGAGACACTCCAAGGATCTGCTCTGACCACCACCTCCCTCAGAGACACTCCAAGGATCTGCTCTGACCACCACCTCCCTCCACCAAGGATCTGCTCTGACCACCAGAGACACTCCAAGGATCTGCTCTGACCACCACCTCCCTCAGAGACACTCCAAGGATCTGCTCTGACCACCACCTCCCTCAGAGACACTCCAAGGATCTGCTCTGACCACCACCTCCCTCAGAGACACTACAAGGATCTGCTCTGACCACCACCTCCCTCAGAGACACTCCAAGGATCTGCTCTGACCACCACCTCCCTCAGAGACACTCCAAGGATCTGCTCTGACCACCACCTCCCTCAGAGACACTCCAAGGATCTGCTCTGACCACCACCTCCCCACCTCCCTCAGAGACACTCCAAGGATCTGCTCTGACCACCACCTCCCTCAGAGACACTCCAAGGATCTGCTCTGACCACCACCTCCCTCAGAGACACTCCAAGGATCTGCTCTGACCACCACCTCCCTCAGAGACACTCCAAGGATCTGCTCTGACCACCACCTCCCTCAGAGACACTCCAAGGATCTGCTCTGACCACCACCTCCCTCAGAGACACTCCAAGGATCTGCTCTGACCACCACCTCCCTCAGAGACACTACAAGGATCTGCTCTGACCACCACCTCCCTCAGAGACACTCCAAGGATCTGCTCTGACCACCACCTCCCTCAGAGACACTCCAAGGATCTGCTCTGACCACCACCTCCCTCAGAGACACTCCAAGGATCTGCTCTGACCACCACCTCCCTCAGAGACACTCCAAGGATCTGCTCTGACCACCACCTCCCTACGTGTTTGTCCAATGATCTGCTCTGACCACCATCTCCCTCAGAGACACTACAAGGATCTGCTCTGACCACCATCTCCCTCAGTGACACTCCAAGGATCAGCTCTGACCAACACCTCCCTCAGAGACACTCCAATGATCTGCTCTGACCACCACCTCCCTCAGAGACACTACAAGGATCTGCTCTGACCACCACCTCCCTCAAAGACACTCCAAGGATCTGCTCTGACCACCACCTCCTCAGAGACACTCCAAGGATCTGCTCTGACCACCACCTCCTCAGAGACACTCCAAGGATCTGCTCTGACCACCACCTCCCTCAGAGACACTCCAAGGATCTGCTCTGACCACCACCTCCCTCAGAGACACTCCAAGGATCTGCTCTGACCACCATCTCCCTCAGAGACACTCCAAGGATCTGCTCTGACCACCACCTCCCTCAGAGACACTCCAATGATCTGCTCTGACCACCACCTCCCTCAGAGACACTACAAAGATCTGCTCTGACCACCATCTCTGACCACCACCCTCAGAGACACTCCAAGGATCTGCTCTGACCACCACCTCCCTCAGAGACACTCCAAGGATCTGCTCTGTCCACCATCTCCCTCGGATACACTCCAATGATCTGGTCTGACCACCACCTCCCTCAGAGACACTCCAAGGATCTGCTCTGACCACCACCTCCCTCAGAGACACTCCAAGGATCTGCTCTGACCACCACCTCCCTCAGAGACACTCCAAGGATCTGCTCTGACCACCACCTCCCTCAGAGACACTCCAAGGATCTGCTCTGACCACCACCTCCCTCAGAGACACTCCAAGGATCTGCTCTGACCACCACCTCCCTCAGAGACACTCCAAGGATCTGCTCTGACCACCACCTCCCTCAGAGACACTCCAAGGATCTGCTCTGACCACCACCTCCCTCAGAGACACTCCAAGGATCTGCTCTGACCACCACCTCCCTCAGAGACACTCCAAGGATCTGCTCTGACCACCACCTCCCTCAGAGACACTCCAAGGATCTGCTCTGACCACCACCTCCCTCAGAGACACTCCAAGGATCTGCTCTGACCACCACCTCCCTCAGAGACACTCCAAGGATCTGCTCTGACCACCACCTCCCTCAGAGACACTCCAAGGATCTGCTCTGACCACCATCTCCTCAGAGACACTCCAATGATCTGCTCTGACCACCACCTCCCTCAGAGACACTCCAAGGATCTGCTCTGACCACCACCTCCCTCAGAGACACTCCAAGGATCTGCTCTGACCACCACCTCCCTCAGAGACACTCCAAGGATCTGCTCTGACCACCACCTCCCTCAGAGACACTCCAAGGATCTGCTCTGACCACCACCTCCCTCAGAGACACTCCAAGGATCTGCTCTGACCACCACCTCCCTCAGAGACACTCCCCAAGGATCTGCTCTGACCACCACCTCCCTCAGAGACACTCCAAGGATCTGCTCTGACCACCACCTCCCTCAGAGACACTCCAAGGATCTGCTCTGACCACCACCTCCCTCAGAGACACTCCATCTGCTCTGAGAGACACTGCTCTGACCACCACCTCCCTCAGAGACACTCCAAGGATCTGCTCTGACCACCACCTCCCTCAGAGACACTCCAAGGATCTGCTCTGACCACCACCTCCTCAGAGACACTCCAAGGATCTGCCCTCAGAGACACTCCAAGGATCTGCTCTGACCACCACCTCCCTCAGAGACACTCCAAGGATCTGCTCTGACCACCACCTCCCTCAGAGACACTCCAAGGATCTGCTCTGACCACCACCTCCCTCAGAGACACTCCAAGGATCTGCTCTGACCACCACCTCCCTCAGAGACACTCCAAGGATCTGCTCTGACCACCACCTCCCTCAGAGACACTCCAAGGATCTGCTCTGACCACCACCTCCCTCAGAGACACTCCAAGGATCTGCTCTGACCACCACCTCCCTCAGAGACACTCCAAGGATCTGCTCTGACCACCACCACCAAGGATCTGCTCTGACCACCCTCAGAGACACTCCAAGGATCTGCTCTGACCACCACCTCCCTCAGAGACACTCCAAGGATCTGCTCTGACCACCACCTCCCTCAGAGACACTCCAAGGATCTGCTCTGACCATCCACCTCCCTCAGAGACACTCCAAGGATCTGCTCTGACCACCACCTCCCTCAGAGACACTCCAAGGATCTGCTCTGACCACCACCTCCTCAGAGACACTCCAAGGATCTGCTCTGACCACCACCTCCCTCAGAGACACTCCAAGGATCTGCTCTGACCACCACCTCCCTCAGAGACACTCCAAGGATCTGCTCTGACCACCACCTTCCTCAGAGACACTCCAAGGATCTGCTCTGACCACCACCTCCCTCAGAGACACTCCAAGGATCTGCTCTGACCACCACCTTCCTCAGAGACACTCCAAGGACCTGCTCTGACCACCACCTCCCTCAGAGACACACTACAAGGATCTGCTCTTCCCTTAATTGATCTGGGAAGCAATAAACTCCAAGGATCTGCTCTGACAGCTTTCAGAGACACTCCAAGGATCTGCTCATATCCCTTAGAGACACCCCTGTGGAATTTCTGGATTCTGCTCTGACCACCACCTTAATCCACTTCAACCTTTTAGAGATGTGTTTTTATTCTGACACCACCTCCCTCAGAACACTCCAAGATCTCTGACCACCACCTATCAATCAGATCTCTCTGCCTGGCATTGTCCATTCAGAGACACTCAGGCAGAATAACTCCAAGGATCTGCTCTGACCACCACCTCCCTCAGAGACACTCCAAGGAGAAGTTAAAAACTTTCAAGATGAAGATCTGCTCTGACCACCACTCCCTTCCAAGGATCTGTGACCACCAGAGACAAAGGATCTGATGATGCAACCACCACCTCCTCAGAGACACAAAATGCATAGTCATCACACTTAGATCTTTACTGAAATGTGTCTTCATCTTGACAACTTTACTGCTGACATGCACAACATCTGGGACCATATCAAAAAGACTTCAATCTGACATGCTGGGACCATATCAAACAGACTTCAATCTGACATGCTGGGACCATATCAAACAGACTTCAATCTGACATGCTGGGACCATATCAAACAGACTTCAATCTGACATGCTGGGACCATATCAAACAGGACTGGACCAAAAAGACTTCAATCTGACATGCTGGGACCATATCAAACAGACTTCAATCTGACATGCTGGGACCATATCAAACAGATCTTCAATCTGACCTGGCATTGACCATTTATCAGGCAGACTTCAATCTGACATGCTAGGACCATATCAAAGAGACTTCAATCTGACAGTTATCAAAAAGATTTCAATCTGACATGCTGGGACCATATCAAAAGACTGTGTCTCTCTGCAAAATCTGATCATGATCTTTGCTGACCATATCAAACTTCAATCTGACATTGGGACCATATCAACATGCTGGGACCATATCAAAAAGACTTCAATCTGACATGCTGGGACCATATCAAACAGACTTCAATCTGACATGCTGGGACCATATCAAAAGACTTCAATCTGACATGCTGGGACCATATCAAACAGACTTCAATCTGACATGCTGGGACCATATCAAACAGACTTCAATCTGACATGCTGGGACCATATCAAACAGACTTCAATCTGACATGCTGGGACCATATCAAACAGACTTCAATCTGACATGCTGGGACCATATCAAACAGACTTCAATCTGACATGCTGGGACCATATCAAACAGACTTCAATCTGACATGCTGGGACCATATCAAAAAGACTTCAATCTGACATGCTGGGACCATATCAAACAGACTTCAATCTGACATGCTGGGACCATATCAAAAGACTTCAATCTGACATGCTGGGACCATATCAAAAAGACTTCAATCTGACATGCTGGGACCATATCAAACAGACTTCAATCTGACATGCTGGGACCATATCAAAAGACTTCAATCTGACATGCTGGGACCATATCAAAAGACTTCAATCTGACATGCTGGGACCATATCAAACATACTTCAATCTGACATGCTGGGACCATATCAAAAAGACTTCAATCTGACATGCTAGGACCATATCAAAAAGACTTCAATCTGACATGCTGGGACCATATCAAACAGACTTCAATCTGACATGCTGGGACCATATCAAACAGACTTCAATCTGACATGCTGGGACCATATCAAACAGACTTCAATCTGACATGCTGGGACCATATCAAACAGACTTCAATCTGACATGCTGGGACCATATCAAAAGACTTCAATCTGACATGCTGGGACCATATCAAACAGACTTCAATCTGACATGCTGGGACCATATCAAACAGACTTCAATCTGACATGCTAGGACCATATCAAAAAGACTTCAATCTGACATGCTAGGACCATATCAAAAAGACTTCAATCTGACATGCTGGGACCATATCAAACAGACTTCAATCTGACATGCTGGGACCATATCAAACAGACTTCAATCTGACATGCTGGGACCATATCAAACAGACTTCAATCTGACATGCTGGGACCATATCAAAAGACTTCAATCTGACATGCTGGGACCATATCAAAAGACTTCAATCTGACATGCTGGGACCATATCAAACAGACTTCAATCTGACATGCTGGGACCATATCAAACAGACTTCAATCTGACATGCTGGGACCATATCAAACAGACTTCAATCTGACATGCTGGGACCATATCAAAAGACTTCAATCTGACATGCTGGGACCATATCAAACAGACTTCAATCTGACATGCTGGGACCATATCAAACAGACTTCAATCTGACATGCTGGGACCATATCAAACAGACTTCAATCTGACATGCTGGGACCATATCAAACAGACTTCAATCTGACATGCTGGGACCATATCAAACAGACTTCAATCTGACATGCTGGGACCATATCAAACAGACTTCAATCTGACATGCTGGGACCATATCAAAAAGACTTCAATCTGACATGCTGGGACCATATCAAACAGACGTCAATCTGACATGCTGGGACCATATCAAACAGACTTCAATCTGACATGCTGGGACCATATCAAACAGACTTCAATCTGACATGCTGGGACCATATCAAACAGACTTCAATCTGACATGCTGGGACCATATCAAACAGACTTCAATCTGACATGCTGGGACCATATCAAACAGACTTCAATCTGACATGCTGGGACCATATCAAAAAGACTTCAATCTGACATGCTGGGACCATATCAAAAAGACTTCAATCTGACATAATGGGACCATATCAAACAGACTTCAATCTGACATGCTGGGACCATATCAAACAGACCATATCAAACAGTCTTCAATCTGACATGCTGGGACCATATCAAAAAGACTTCAATCTGACATGCTGGGACCATATCAAAAAGACTTCAATCTGACATAATGGGACCATATCAAACAGACTTCAATCTGACATGCTGGGACCATATCAAACAGACTTCAATCTGACATGCTGGGACCATATCAAACAGACTTCAATCTGACATGCTGGGACCATATCAAACAGACTTCAATCTGACATGCTGGGACCATATCAAAAGACTTCAATCTGACATGCTGGGACCATATCAAACAGACTTCAATCTGACATGCTGGGACCATATCAAACAGACTTCAATCTGACATGCTGGGACCATATCAAAAGACTTCAATCTGACATGCTAGGACCATATCAAACAGACTTCAATCTGACATGCTGGGACCATATCAAACAGACTTCAATCTGACATGCTGGGACCATATCAAACAGACTTCAATCTGACATGCTGGGACCATATCAAAAAGACTTCAATCTGACATGCTGGGACCATATCAAAAAGACTTCAATCTGACATGCTAGGACCATATCAAACAGACTTCAATCTGACATGCTGGGACCATATCAAACAGACTTCAATCTGACATGCTGGGACCATATCAAACAGACTTCAATCTGACATGCTGGGACCATATCAAACAGACTTCAATCTGACATGCTGGGACCATATCAAACAGACTTCAATCTGACATGCTGGGACCATATCAAACAGACTTCAATCTGACATGCTGGGACCATATCAAACAGACTTCAATCTGACATGCTGGGACCATATCAAACAGACTTCAATCTGACATGCTGGGACCATATCAAAAGACCATGATCGAAATATTATGTACCATGTCCCTTTACAGCACGGGATGATGGTAGACATAGTCCACTCTACAATCACTAATAAACTAAACAATTAAAACACACTGATTTCAAAAAAATATTTTTCAATATGTTTTGCTATTATAGAAATCACCTATATATTGATTGTTGATCCCCTATATATAATGATTGTTGTTCACCTCTTTATTGATTGTTGATCACCTATATATTGATTGTTGATCCCCTATATATAATGATTGTTGTTCACCTCTTTATTGATTGTTGATCACCTATATATGTTGACTGTTGATCACCTATATATTGATTGTTGATCACCTATATATAGATTATTGATCACCTATATATAGATTGTTGATCACCTATATATTGACTGCTGATCACCTATATATATAGATTGTGATCACCTATATATTGACTGTTGGTCACCTATATATAGATTGTTGATCACCTATATATAGATTGTTGATCACCTATATATAGATTGTTGATCACCCATATATATATATTGATTGTTGATCACCCATATATATTGATTGTTGATCACCTATATATTGATTGTTGATCACCTATATATTGATTGTTGATCAATTACATATAGATTGTTGATCACCTATATATAGATTGTTGATCACCCATATATATTGATTGTTGATCACCCATATATATTGATTGTTGATCACCCATATATATTGATTGTTGATCACCCATATATATTGATTGTTGATCACCTATATATTGATTGTTGATCACCTATATATTGATTGTTGATCAACTATATATAGATTTTTGATCACCTATATATAGATTGTTGATCACCCATATATATTGATTGTTGATCACCCATATATATATTGAATCACCTATATATTGATTGTTGATCAACTATATATAGATTTTTGATCACCTATATATAGATTGTTGATCACCCATATATATTGATTGTTGATCACCCATATATATTGATTGTTGATCACCCATATATATTGATTGTTGAGCACCTATATATTGATTGTTGATCAACTATATATAGATTTTTGGTCACCTATATATAGATTGTTGATCACCCATATATATTGATTGTTGATCACCCATATATATTGATTGTTGATCACCCATATATATATTGAATCACCTATATATTGATTGTTGATCACCCATATATATTGATTGTTGATCACCCATATATATATTGAATCACCTATATATTGATTGTTGATCACCTATATATTGATTGTTGATCAACTATATATAGATTGTTGATCACCTATATATTGATTGTTGATCAACTATATATAGATTGTTGATCACCTATATATTGATTGTTGATCAACTATATATAGATTGTTGATCACCTATATATTGATCAGTCTACCTGCAAGGAACCTCATCTATGAAACAGCCTATAAGGCAGCATCCTGAATCGGATCACTCTGCCTGTAATGGAGCCATACATTTAAATATTACCCACAAAACATGAAGTGTCCCTTATAATTATACACATATCAGCTTTGGAAGCTAACAAGCAGCACAGACAACAAGTTAGCCTGCTAAATAGCTAGCCAACACGACCACCTAGCTCGGGAAAGGGGAAGGGGAATGGAAAGGGAAAACCTCGTCAGTTGTACAACTGAATGCCTTCAGCTGAAATGTGTTCCTTGATGAGATGGTTATTTTGCACCTGAACAAATTAATGGATGATGGATGCGTGGTACTTTTGATTATCTTGTGATCTCAACAAAATAGATTTTATTATGTAGTGATCTTGAGACAAAAAGTTGTGATCTCGATATAAAGAGGGAATCGTTTTATTTTATTCATATTTAACCCACCTGTCACGACTTCCCCCGAAGTTGGCTCCCCTGCCTGTTCGGGTGGTGCTCGGCGGTCGTCGACACCGTCCTACTAGCCACTACCGATCCCTTTTTCGTTTGTCTGTTGGTTTTGTCTTATTAGTTTCACCTGTGTGTATTTTTGTTTAATTAGCTTCCCTATATATAGTAGGTTGTCCCGCCCTTGTTTTGTGCGGGATTGTTTTTGTTACTCTGTTGGATTGTGGTTTTCATATGTGTTTATTCTGCTGACTATTTTGGTCCTGTGTTTGGGCTGGTCTGTTCTATGCTCCCTGTATGTTGGCGTGACCGTTCGATGGAGGAGAATAAATCACGATATACTGAACCCTGCTCTCTGCGCCTGATTCCAACTCACCACTCCTAGTATCCCGTGACAGAATCCCGCACCAACGAATACATGGAATCAGCAGGAGCAGCCGCGTCTCCTCTCCCATCGATGGAAGAGAGGGTCCTCCATCACACCAGCGTGCTTCACAGGATTGGTTCTGCTATGGACCAAATGATGGAGAGGATGGATCGATGGGAGAGGAGTGGCCTCCCCACCTCATCTCTACCAACCCCTCCTCCAGCCCCTCCTGTTCCTGCAACCACATCTGGCTCCGGGGCTCTTCGGCTGACGCTCCCACGGGAGTACGATGGAACAGCGGCTGGGTGCCAGGGTTTCCTTCTCCAACTGGAACTATACCTGGCTACCGTGCGTCCTGCTCCCTCCGGCTTGACTGGGCGAGCCCTCGAGTGGGCCAAAGCAGTGTGGAATGGTCCGGACTCGGCGAGGGATAATTACCCAGAGTTCACCCGCCGATTCCGAGCTGTGTTTGACCATCCACCAGAGGTTCGGGCGGCGGGTGAATGGCTGTTCCACCTGCGTCAGGAGACGAGGAGCGTACAGTACTTTGCCCTGGAGTTCAGGACCTTGGCCGCAGGAGCAGGGTGGAACGACAGGGCCCTGATAGATCATTTTCGATGCAGTGTCTGTTTCGATAAATCAACTATCTACTAGTCTACCCCCCCCTGATAACAAGCTAACTAACCTATTGCCTACTCGTTTAGGCTAGTCTGATCTGATCTGGGGTCTTACCAGCAGTGACATGGAAGTAGTTTATAGTTTACTAGTTTATCTAGTAGTTTAACGGTCTACTAGTCTAATACAGCTGACCACTAACCACTATGACCACCATGCTTTACCCACTTTGACCACCATGCTTTACCCACTATGACCACCAGGCTTTACGCACTATGACCACCATGCTTTATCCACTATGACCACCACTATGACCACCATGCTTTACCCATTATGACCACCACTTTGACCACCATGCTTTACCCACTATGACCACCAGGCTTTACGCACTATGACCACCATGCTTTACCCACTATGACCACCACTATGACCACCATGCTTTACCCACTATGACCACCATGCTTTACCCACTATGACCACCATGCTTTACCCACTATGACCACCACTATGACCACCAGGCTTTACACACTATGACCACCACTATGACCACCATGCTTTACCCACTATGACCACCAGCCTTTACCCACTATAACCACCATGCTTTACCCACTATGACCACCAGGCTTTATCCACTATGACCACCACTATGACCACCATGCTTTACCCATTATGACCACCACTATGACCACCATGCTTTACCCACTATGACCACCAGCCTTTACCCACTATAACCACCATGCTTTACCCACTATGACCACCAGGCTTTACCCACTATGACCACCACTATGACCACCATGCTTTACCCACTATGACCACCATGCTTTACCCACTATGACCACCAGGCTTTACCCACTATGACCACCACTGTGACCACCATGCTTTACCCACTATGACCACCAGGCTTTACCCACTATGACCACCACTATGACCACCATGATTTACCCACTATGACCACCATGCTTTACCCACTATGACCACCAGGCTTTACCCACTATGACCACCACTATGACCACCATGCTTTACCCACTATGACCACCAGGCTTTACCCACTATGACCACCATGCTTTACCCACTATGACCACCATGCTTTACCCACTATGACCACCAGGCTTTACCCACTATGACCACCAGGCTTTACCCACTGATAATTCACAGATTTCTTTATCCTATGGTTCTGCTCTCTCTCTCTCTCTCTCTTTCTCTATACCCCCTCTCTCTCTCTCTCTCTCTCTCTCTCTCTGTCTCTCTCTCTCTACCCCCCTCTCTCTCTCTCTCTCTGTCTCCTTTCTCTCTTTTTCTCTCTCTTTTTCTCTTTCTTTCTTTTCTCTCTCCAAGTCTCTCGGTCCTCTGGCTTTGCTCTCTCTCTCTCTCTCTCTGTTCTGTCATATTTCCCCTCTCTCTCCCCCTCTCTGACATGCTCTATGTCCTCAGAAGGACTGTATTAATCTGTAACATTCCTTAGCTGGTCAGAACAAGTGGACAGGTCCTCTCTGAAGTCTCTCGTGTGACAGTGGAGATTAGAGAACGTGTTCAGATGTGATGTGAGAGGGAGCTGCATATTTGAGATGTGGATTAGAGGAGTAACAGTTACAGGGCCCTATACACACCGACAGGGCCCTACACACTGACAGGGCCCTACACACTGACAGGGCCCTATACACACCGACAAGGCCCTATACACACTGACAGGGCCCTACACACACCGAAAGGTCCCTATACACACTGACAGGGCCCTACACACTGACAGGGCCCAACACACTGACAGGGCCCTACACACTGACAGGGCCCTATACACACTGACAGGGCCCTACACACTGACAGGGCCCAACACACTGACAGGGCCCTACACACTGACAGGGCCCTATACACACCGACAGGGCCCTACACACTGACAGGGCCCTACACACACCAACAGGGCCCTATATACACTGACAGGGCCCTACACACACCGAAAGGTCCCTATACACACTGACAGGGCCCTACACACTGACAGGGCCCAACACACTGACAGGGCCCTACACACACCGACAGGGCCCTAAACATACTGACAGGGCCCTACACATACTGACAGGGCCTTACATACACCGACAGGGCCCTACACACACCGACAGGGCCCTACACACACCAACAGGGC
Organism: Oncorhynchus masou masou; assembly: GCF_036934945.1. Lineage (NCBI taxonomy): Eukaryota > Metazoa > Chordata > Actinopteri > Salmoniformes > Salmonidae > Oncorhynchus > Oncorhynchus masou. Next base: position 3,189,638 of record NC_088222.1, on the reverse strand, counting down.
CCTAAACATACTGACAGGGCCCTACACATACTGACAGGGCCCTACATACACCGACAGGGCCCTACACACACAGACAGTGCCCTACACACACCGACAGGGCCCAAACACACCGACAGGGCCATAACACACCGACAGGGCCCGACACACACTGACAGGGCCCAAACACACCGATAGGGCCCTACACACACTCACAGGGCCCTACACAAACTCACAGGGCCCTACACACACCGACAGGGCTCTAGAAACACCGTCAGGGCCCTACACACACCGACAGAACCCTAGACACACCGACAGGGTCCTACATACAGCGACAGGGCCCTACACACACTCACAGGGCCCTACACACACCGACACACTGACAGGGCCCTATACACACTGACAGGGCCCTATACACACTGACAGGGCCCTACACACTGACAGGGCCCTATACTCACTGACAGGGCCCTATACACACTGACAGGGCCCTATACACACTGACAGGGCCCTACACACTGACAGGGCCCTATACACACTGACAGGGCCCTATACACACTGACAGGGCCCTACACACACTGACAGGGCCCTACACACACTGACAGGGCCCTATACACACTGACAGGGCGCTATACACACTGACAGGGCCCTACACACACTGACAGGGCCCTACACACACTGACAGGGCCCTACACACTGACAGGGCCCTACACACTGACAGGGCCCTATACACACTGACAGGACGCTATACACACTGACAGGGCCCTATACACACTGACAGGGCCCTACACACTGACAGGGCCCTATACACACACTGACAGGACGCTATACACACTGACAGGGCCCTATACACACTGACAGGGCCCTACACACTGACAGGGCCCTATACACACTGAGAGGACGCTATACACACTGACAGGGCCCTATACACACTGACAGGGCCCTACACACACTGACAGGACGCTATACACACTGACAGGGCCCTATACACACTGACAGGGCCCTACACACTGACAGGGCCCTATACACACTGACAGGACGCTATACACACTGACAGGGCCCTATACACACTGACAGGGCCCTACACACTGACAGGGCCCTATACACACTGACAGGACGCTATACACACTGACAGGGCCCTATACACACTGACAGGGCCCTATACACACTGACAGGGCCCTATACACAATACCCTGCCGTTGTGTATAGGGCCCTGTCAATGTGCATAAGGCCCTGTCAGTGTGTATAGGGCACTGTCACACAACCAAGACAACACAGTAGTGGCTTCGGGACAAGTCTCTGAATGTCCTTGAGTGGCCCACAGAGCCTGGACTTGAACCTTATCGAACATATCTGGAGAGACCTGAAAATAGCTGTGCAGCGACGCTCCCCATCCAACCTGACAGAGCTTGAGAGGATCTACAGAGAAGAAACTCCCCAAATACATTTGTTCCAAGCTTGTAGCGTCAGACCCAAGAACAGTCGGGCTGTAATCACTGACCTTCCCCCTCTACACATCTACCTCCATCACTCCAGTATCCCTGTCTCCTTCCCCCTCTACATATCTACCTCCATCACTCCAGTATCCCTGTCTCCTTCCCCCTCTACATATCTACCTCCATCACTCCAGTATCCCTGTACATTGTTAATATGGTACTGACCCTGTATATAGTCACCTTCCCCCTATACATATCTATCTCCATCACTCCAGTATCCCTGTCTCCTTCCCCCTCTACATATCTACCTCCATCACTCCAGTATCCCTGTCTCCTTCCCCCTCTACATATCTACCTCCATCACTCCAGTATCCCTGTACATTGTTAATATGGTACTGACCCTGTATATAGTCTCCTTCCCCCTATACATATCTACCTCCATCACTCCAGTATCCCTGTCTCCTTCCCCCTCTACATATCTACCTCCATCACTCCAGTATCCCTGTCTCCTTCCCCCTCTACATATCTACCTCCATCACTCCAGTATCCCTGTACATTGTTAATATGGTACTGACCCTGTATATAGTCACCTTCCCCCTCTACATATCTACCTCCATCACTCCAGTATCCCTGTCTCCTTCCCCCTATACATATCTACCTCCATCACTCCAGTATCACTGTCTCCTTCCCCCTCTACATATCTACCTCCATCACTCCAGTATTCCTGTACATTGTTAATATGGTACTGACCCTGTATATAGTCACCTTCCCCCTATACATATCTACCTCCATCACTCCAGTATCCCTGTCTCCTTCCCCCTCTACATATCTACCTCCATCACTCCAGTATCCCTGTCTCCTTCCCCCTCTACATATCTACCTCCATCACTCCAGTATTCCTGTACATTGTTAATATGGTACTGACCCTGTATATAGTCACCTTCCCCCTATACACATCTACCTCCATCACCAGTATCCCTGTACATTGTTAATATGGTACTGACCCTGTATATAGTCACCTTCCCCCTATACATATCTACCTCCATCACTCCAGTATCCCTGTACATTGTTAATATGGTACTGACCTATGTATATAGTCTCCTTCCCCCTATACATATCTACCTCCATCACTCCAGTATCCCTGTACATTGTTAATATGGTACTGACCCTGTATATAGTCACCTTCCCCCTCTACATATCTACCTCCATCACTCCAGTATCCCTGTCTCCTTCCCCCTCTACATATCTACCTCCATCACTCCAGTATCCCTGTACATTGTTAATATGGTACTGACACAGTATATAGTCTCCTTCCCCCTATACATATCTACCTCCATCACTCCAGTATCCCTGTCTCCTTCCCCCTATACATATCTACCTCCATCACTCCAGTATCCCTGTCCCCTTCCCCTATACATATCTACCTCCATCACTCCAGTATCCCTGTACATTGTTAATATGGTACTGACCCTGTATATAGTCACCTTCCCCCTATACATATCTACCTCCATCACTCCAGTATCCCTGTACATTGTTAATATGGTACTGACCCTGTATATAGTCACCTTCCCCCTATACATATCTACCTCCATCACTCCAGTATCCCTGTACATTGTTAATATGGTACTGACCCTGTATATAGTCACCTTACCCCTATACACATCTACCTCCATCACTCCAGTATCCCTGTACATTGTTAATATGGTACTGACCCTGTATATAGTCACCTTCCCCCTATACACATCTACCTCCATCACTCCAGTATCCCTGTCTCCTTCCCCCTATACATATCTACCTCCATCACTCCAGTATCCCTGTCTCCTTCCCCCTCTACATATCTACCTCCATCACTCCAGTATCCCTGTCTCCTTCCCCCTCTACATATCTACCTCCATCACTCCAGTATCCCTGTCTCCTTCCCCCTCTACATATCTACCTCCATCACTCCAGATACTGTACTGAGTGACTGTACTGAGATACTGTATTGAGACACTGTAATGTACATCACTAATAACATCATACATCACTCAGCCCATCTTAATTAAGGTTTGCTGGCAGAAGGCAGTCTCTGATTGCATGTTTGATTACATTTTCCAGCAGTGGGTTCAATCAGGGTCACACAGAGTGTTTCTCCGTGGTCTTAAACACATCTACTTTGAAACAGAAGTATCCACCTCACACACATGGTAATGGGTTTAAAATACAGAAGACACCAGTACCATGACAGATATATAGAGTTGACATGTATTACATTTTGAGTTTACATCCCAATATTACACTTTATATACAGTAACAGAAGACACCTGTACCATGTCAGATATATAGAGTTGACATGTATTACATTTTGAGTTTACATCCCAATATTACACTTTATATGAACATCCACTATGAACATCCAGCCTCCCATTCCACTATGAACATCCAGCCTCCCATTCCACTATGATCATCCAACCTCCCATTCCACTATGAACATCCAGCCTCCCATTCCACTATGAACATCCAACCTCCCATTCCACTATGACCATCCAGTCTCCCATTCCACTATGACCATCCAGCCTCCCATTCCACTATGAACATCCAGCCTCCCATTCCACTATGATCATCCAGTCTCCCATTCCACTATGAACATCCAACCTCCCATTCCACTATGAACATCCAGCCTCCCATTCCACTATGACCATCCAGCCTCCCATTCCACTATGAACATCCAGCCTCCCATTCCACTATGACCATCCAGCCTCCCATTCCACTATGAACATCCAGCCTCCCATTCCACTAGGATCATCCAGCCTCCCATTCCACTATGAACATCCAGCCTCCCATTCCACTATGATCATCCAGTCTCCCATTCCACTATGAACATCCAACCTCCCATTCCACTATGAACATCCAGCCTCCCATTCCACTATGACCATCCAGCCTCCCATTCCACTATGAACATCCAGCCTCCCATTCCACTATGACCATCCAGCCTCCCATTCCACTATGAACATCCAGCCTCCCATTCCACTATGAACATCCAGCCTCCCATTCCACTATGAACATCCAGCCTCCCATTCCACTATGACCATCCAGCCTCCCATTCCACTATGAACATCCAGCCTCCCATTCCACTGTGATCATCCAGTCTCCCATTCCACTATGAACATCCAACCTCCCATTCCACTATGAACATCCAGCCTCCCATTCCACTATGAACATCCAGCCTCCCATTCCACTATGAATATCCAGCCTCCCATTCCACTATGAACATCCAGCCTCCCATTCTACTATGAACATCCAGCCTCCCATTCCACTATGAACATCCAGCCTCCCATTCCACTATGAACATCCAGCCTCCCATTCCACTATGAACATCCAGCCTCCCATTCCACTATGATCATCCAGCCTCCCATTCCACTATGAACATCCAGCCTCCCATTCCACTATGAACATCCAGCCTCCCATTCCACTATGAACATCCAGTCTCCCATTCCACTATGAACATCAAGCCTCCCATTCCACTATGAACATCCAGTCTCCCATTCCACTATGAACATCCATCCTCCCATTCCACTATGAACATCCAGCCTCCCATTCCACTATGAACATCCAGCCTCCCATTCCACTATGAACATCCAGCCTCCCAATCCACTATGAACATCCAGCCTCCCAATCCACTATGAACATCCAGCCTCCCAATCCACTATGAACATCCAGCCTCCCAATCCACTATGAACATCCAGCCTCCCAATCCACTATGAACATCCAGCCTCCCATTCCACTATGAACATCCAGCCTCCCATTCCACTATGATCATCCAGTCTCCCATTCCACTATGAACATCCAGTCTCCCATTCCACTATGACCATCCAGCCTCCCATTCTACTATGATCATCCAACCTCCCATTCCACTATGAACATCCAGCCTCCCATTCCACTATGAACATCCAGTCTCCCATTCCACTATGAACATCCAGTCTCCCATTCCACTATGACCATCCAGACTCCCATTCCACTATGAACATCCAGCCTCCCATTCCACTATGAACATCCAGCCTCCCATTCCACTATGAACATCCAGTCTCCCATTCCACTATGACCATCCAGCCTCCCATTCCACTATGAACATCCAGCCTCCCATTCCACTATGATCATCCAGCCTCCCATTCCACTATGAACATCCAGCCTCCCATTCCACTATGACCATCCAGCCTCCCATTCCACTATGAACATCCAGCCTCCCATTCCACTATGAACATCCAGTCTCCCATTCCACTATGAACATCCAGCCTCCCATTCCACTATGAACATCCAGTCTCCCATTCCACTATGAACATCCAGCCTCCCATTCCACTATGAACATCCAGCCTCCCATTCCACTATGAACATCCAGCCTCCCATTCCACTATGAACATCCAGCCTCCCATTCCACTATGAACATCCAGTCTCCCATTCCACTATGATCATCCAGTCTCCCATTCCACTATGAACATCCAGCCTCCCATTCCACTATGAACATCCAGCCTCCCATTCCACTATGAACATCCAGCCTCCCATTCCACTATGAACATCCAGCCTCCCATTCCACTATGAACATCCAGTCTCCCATTCCACTATGATCATCCAGTCTCCCATTCCACTATGAACATCCAGCCTCCCATTCCACTATGAACATCCAGTCTCCGATTCCACTATGACCATCCAGCCTCACATTCCACTATGACCATCCAGCCTCCCATTCCACTATGAACATCCAGCCTCCCATTCCACTATGAACATCCAGCCTCCCATTCCACTATGAACATCCAGCCTCCCATTCCACTATGAACATCCAGCCTCCCATTCCACAATTTTTTTTTTCATCGCTCCAACGAGGAGAAAATCGAGTCATGCGTCCTCAGAAACATGACCCGCAAAACCTTCTTAACACCCACCCGCAATGTGTCTGAGGAAATCACCGTTCAATTGACTACCGGAGTCAGCCTGCAGGCACCCGGCCCACCACAAGGAGTCGCTAGTGCACAATGATAAACAAAGCAGCCCGGGTTAAACCCTCCCCTAACCCGGATGACGTTGGGCCAATTGTGCACCGCCCTATGGGACTCCCAATCACAGCAGGTTGTGACCCAGCCTGGGATCAAACCCAGGTCTGTAGTGATGCCTCTAGCACTGTGATGCAGTGTCTTAGACCGCTGAGCCACTTGGGAGGTTTAAGTTTTCAATATATTACAGCTCACATGATCGACAGACCAAATAAAATTTAGTTGGTCTATACTTTCAGTCGGTTCAATAGTTTTGTACTCTCATACACACAACGTTCACTATACTATATTCTGTAAACAGGAGGTATAGATAGTATGTCTAAGTGTATACGTGCATGTCTCTCATCTCACTAAGTGTTACATTGCTATCTGTTAAGTTAAGAGAGACATGACCTTCTATCATATGAAGAAATAAGAGAACAGTTGTAGCATGTTCCAAATTGCCCCTTATTCCCTATATAATGCACTACTTTAGACCAGAACCCTATTGAACCCTATTCCCTATATAGTGCACTACTTTAGACCAGAACCCTATTGAACCCTATTCCCTATATAGTGCACTACTTTAGACCAGAACCCTATTGAACCCTATTCCCTATATAGTGCACTACTTTAGACCAGAACCCTATTGAACCCTATTCCCTATATAGTGCACTACTTTAGACCAGAACCCTATTGAACCCTATTCCCTATATAGTGCACTACTTTAGACCAGAGCCCTATGGAACCCTATTCCCTATATAATGCACTACTTTAGACCAGAGCCCTATGGAACCCTATTCCCTATATAGTGCACTACTTTAGACCAGAACCCTGTAGAACCCTATTCCCTATATAGTGCACAACTTTAGACAAGAACCCTATAGAACCCTATTCCCTATATAGTGCACTACTTTAGACCAGAACCCTATTGAACCCTATTCCCTATATAGTGCACTACTTTAGACCAGAACCCTATTGAACCCTATTCCCTATATAGTGCACTACTTTAGACCAGAACCCTATTGAACCCTATTCCCTATATAGTTCACTACTTTAGACCAGAACCCTATTGAACCCTATTCCCTATATAGTGCACTACTTTAGACCAGAACCCTATTGAACCCTATTCCCTATATAGTGCACTACTTTAGACCAGAACCCTATTGAACCCTATTCCCTATATAGTGCACTACTTTAGACCAGAACCCTATTGAACCCTATTCCCTATATAGTGCACTACTTTAGACCAGAACCCTATTGAACCTTATTCCCTATATAGTGCACTACTTTAGACCAGAAGCCTATAGAACCCTATTCCCTACATAGTGCACTATATAGGGCCCTGGTCTAAAGTAGTGCACTATGTAGTCTAGGGAATAGGGTGACAGTGAGGTGTGCTGATGAACACTTAAGAGGTGACCTCAGCTCTGTCCCCTGGAACCTCTGGGTCTGGCAATGGACTACTGTTATCAGGATCCTTTAAAGGGGGCTTCACATCTATATATATATAGTGGCTGCAAACGACACAACACAGAGACTCACCAGGCGTTGACTCACCAGACATTACACATTGGACATTGACTGACCAGACATTAGACATTGACTGACCAGGCATTAGACATTGGACATTGACTGACCAGACATTAGACATTGGACATTGACTGACCAGACATTGACTGACCAGACATTGGACATTGGACATTGACTGACCAGACATTGACTGACCAGACATTGGACATTGGACATTGACTGACCAGACATTGGACATTGACTGACCAGACATTAGACATTGGACATTGACTGACCAGACATTGACTAACCAGACATTAGACATTGGACATTGACTGACCAGACATTGACTGACCAGACATTACACATTGGACATTGACTGACCAGACATTAGACATTGACTGACCAGGCATTAGACATTGGACATTGACTGACCAGACATTAGACATTGGACATTGACTGACCAGACATTGACTGACCAGACATTGGACATTGGACATTGACTGACCAGACATTGGACATTGACTGACCAGACATTAGACATTGGACATTGACTGACCAGACATTGACTAACCAGACATTAGACATTGGACATTGACTGACCAGACATTGACTGACCAGACATTAGACATTGGACATTGACTGACCAGACATTAGACATTGGACATTGACTGACCAGACATTAGACATTGGACAATGACTGACCAGACATTGACTAACCAGACATTGACTGACCAGACATTGACTGACCAGACATTGGACATTGGACATTGACTGACCAGACATTGGACATTGACTGACCAGACATTAGACATTGGACATTGACTGACCAGACATTGACTAACCAGACATTAGACATTGGACATTGACTGACCAGACATTGACTGACCAGACATTAGACATTGGACATTGACTGACCAGACATTAGACATTGGACAATGACTGACCAGACATTAGACATTGGACATTGACTCACCAGACATTAGACATTGGACATTGACTGACCAGACATTAGACATTGGACATTGACTCACCAGACATTGACTGACCAGACATTGACTAACCAGACATTGACTGACCAGACATTGACTGACCAGACATTGACTAACCAGACATTGACTGTCCAGACATTGACTAACCAGACATTGACTGACCAGACATTGACTGACCAGACATTGACTGTCCAGACATTGACTGACCAGACATTGACTGACCAGACATTGACTAACCAGACATTGACTGACCAGACATTGACTGACCAGACATTGACTGACCAGACATTGACTGACCAGACATTGACTGACCAGACATTGACTAACCAGACATTGACTGACCAGACTTAGTGACTGGACATAAATAAAGGTTTGCCCAGACCGACCTATTCTGAGGTCAAACATTAACATGGGAATATTTGTTTGTGTGGCCTTTGAATTAAAGACATGCTTCGCTACTTAGGCCACTATTGTTTTCTTTGAGCTGGACGTGTCAATGTGTAGTACATAATGATCTGTCTGACCTCAATTAGCCACCAAAATCCCTTGTCTGAAAATGACTTTTCTCTTGAAGCTTTGCCACATCATTTCCCCTGATTTTCCCCCATATGGGCCCCTAGAAATGTGTTGTTCAAGCTAATGAACATTTGAGTGATGGCAAACAGGAGGCCGGCACCAGCGTTATCCAATCAGGTTGCAGGGTGGGCCCGACCACTTAGTGGACACAGCTGACAATGAGAATGAGAGAGAGAGAGAGAGGGAGAGAGAGAGAGAGAGAGAGAGAGGAGAGAGAGGACGGGAGAGAGAGAGAGAGAGAGAGAGAGAGAGAGACGGAGAGAGAGAGACGGAGAGAGAGAGATGGAGAGAGAGAGACGGAGAGAGAGAGAGGGGGATAGAGAGAGAGAGAGAGAGAGAGAGAGAGAGAGAGAGACGGGAGAGAGAGAGGGGGGGGAGAGAGAGAGAGAGAGAGAGAGAGAGAGAGAGAGATGGAGAGAGAGAGACGGAGAGAGAGAGATGGAGAGAGAGAGACGGAGAGAGAGAGGGGGGGAGAGAGAGAGAGAGAGAGAGAGAGAGAGAGAGACGGAGAGAGAGAGACGGAGAGAGAGAGAGAGAGGGAGAGAGAGAGAGAGAGAGGGGGGATAGAGAGAGAGAGAGAGAGAGAGAGAGACGGAGAGAGAGAGATGGAGAGAGAGAGACGGAGAGAGAGAGACGGAGAGAGAGAGACGGAGAGAGAGAGAGGGAGAGAGTATGCTATTTTCAGGGACTACTTTTGCTCCTTTGCAGAACTACTGGTTAAAAGTATTCAGAAGCACTGGAGAATGTCTTGAATTTAATGAATGAGGCAATACGATACATACAGGTTTGACTATAATACATAGGATTACAACACTGTAATATCCTCGACCCACTCCACATGGGGAATGGATTGCATTAACTGATTGCTCTTCCTGCCTCCCTCCCTCCCTCCCTGCCTTCTCTCTCTCTCTCTTTCTCTCCCACTTCCCTCCCCTCCCTCTCTCTCCTCCCTCTCTCTCCTCCCACTCCTCCCTCTCTCCTCCCTCCCTCTCTCTCTCTCCTCCTACTCCTCCCTCTCTCCTCCCCTCCCTTTCTCCCTCTCCTTACTCCCTCCCTCCTTCCTTGATCTCTCTCTCTCTCTCCCACCTCCCTCCCTCCCTCCCTCCCTCGTCCTCTCTCTCCCTCCCTCCTGCATTCTGCAGGCTGTGCTAGCTGTCAGAGTGGTGTGGAGGGAGATGCTGCAGACCGATGTGATGAGACTGAGATGTGGATGTGATGCTGCAGTCGCTGTGTGTCGGGGTTGTTCTGTGTCTTGGTGTGTTTCTGTAAAGATGTGATGTTATGCCGCTGACACACACTGCTGTTCTGCTGGAAGAGTGACTCGCCAGGAGGAGCAAAGGAGGAGGAGCAGTCCTTTCAGAGGTGAAGAACTCCTATCAAAATAGAGGAGTGGGAGAAAAGGAGGAGGAGCGAAAGAGTGGGAGGTGAGAGAGAGAGAACTGGAGAAGCAGGAAGAGAAGAGTTAGAGGAGAGAGAGAGAGAGAGACGGAGGAGGAGAGGAGCAGGAAGAGAAGAGTTAGAGGAGAGTGAGACAGAGCCGGAGGAGGAGAGAAGCAGGAAGAGGGGAGTGAGAGAGAGAGAGAGAGAGAGAGAGAGAGAGAGAGAGAGAGAGGGGGGGAGAAAGCCAGAGGAGGAGAGAAACAAGAAGAGAAGAGCAGAGAGAGAGAGAGCCATGATAGGCACACCTCTGCAGAGGAAAGCCCCAGCATCATCAGAGTGAGTAGCATTACCTTCTATATTCCCCCCTACTCTTCCTCCTCCCTGCCTCACACCCTCCTCCCTCTTCCTCCTCCCTGCCTCACACCCTGCCTCACACCCTCCCTCCTCTTCCTCCATCCTCCTCTTCCCACTATCCCTTCCCTCCATCGCCCTCACTTCCTCCCTCCAATCTCCTCTTCCCTCCCTCCATCCCTCCCTCCATCTTCCTCTTCCTTTCCTCCATCCCACCCTCTTTCCATCCGTCTTCATCCTCCATCCTGCTTTGCCCTCCTCCTCCGTCGGACATCATCCCAGGGTTGCTGTGGCAACAGCAGCTCTGGATGGGCAAGGCATGAACTCAGCTGGTCATGGCTCCATGCAGAGAGGAGAGATGCTACTCATCGTGTCATCATTCTCTCTCTCTCTCTCTTCCTGTCGACCTCATTGTTTATGGACGGTTTGTCATGTATATTATTCATAGGGTTGGGTCAGTCACGTTGAGCAGACTATCTTTGTCTATCTTTGTCAGACTATCTCTCTCTCTCTCTCTCTCTCTCTCTCTCTCTCTCTCTCTCTTTCTCCATGGCTCAGTGCCTCTCTCAGGGTAGCTCAGGGCTGACCGGGCAAACAGTTCTGTGATTGTTGCAGGGAAACACAACTGCTTGAGCGACTTACAGTTAATGCAGTCATCTCCAGATAGCTAGGTGGACCAGTCATAGTCAGTACATTCATCTTCAGATAGCTAGGTGGACCAGTCATAGTCAGGACATTCATCTCCAGATAGCTAGGTGGACCAGTCATAGTCAAACATTCACAGATAGCTAGGTGGACCAGTCATAGTCAGTACATTAATCTACAGATAGCTAGGTGGACCAGTCATAGTCAGACATTCATCTGCAGATAGCTAGGTGGACCAGTCATAGTCAGTACATTCATCTCCAGATAGCTAGGTGGACCAGAGTCAGCAGATAGGTGGACCAGTCATAGTCAGTACATTCATCTTCAGATAGCTAGGTGGACCAGTCATAGTCAGTACATTCATCTCCAGATAGCTAGGTGGACCAGTCATAGTCAGTACATTCATCTCCAGATAGCTAGGTGGACCAGTCATATAGTCCAGTAGTCATTCATTCTCCAGATAGTTAGGTGGACCAGTCATAGTCAGTCAGATAGTCAGGACCAGTCATTCATCATCTCCAGATAGCTAGGTGGACCAGTCATAGTCAGTACATTCATCTCCAGATAGCTAGGTGGACCAGTCATAGTCAGTACATTCATCCAGATAGCTAGGTGGACCAGTCATAGTCAGTACATTCATCTCCAGATAGCTAGGTGGACCAGTCATAGTCAGTACATTCATCTTCAGATAGCTAGGTGGACCAGTCATAGTCAGTACATTCATCTCCAGATAGCTAGGTGGACCAGTCATAGTCAGTACATTCATCTCCAGATAGCTAGGTGGACCAGTCATAGTCAGTACATTCATCTCCAGATAGCTAGGTGGACCAGTCATAGTCAGTACATTCATCTTCAGATAGCTAGGTGGACCAGTCATAGTCAGTACATTCATCTCCAGATAGCTAGGTGGACCAGTCATAGTCAGTACATTCATCTCCAGATAGCTAGGTGGACCAGTCATAGTCAGTACATTTATCTCCAGATATCTAGGTGGACCAGTCATAGTCAGTACATTCATCTCCAGCTAGGTCATCTCCAGTCATAGTCAGTACATTCATCAGATAGCTAGGTGGACCAGTCATAGTCAGTACATTCATCTCCAGATAGCTAGGTGGACCAGTCATAGTCAGTACATTCATCTCCAGATAGCTAGGTGGACCAGTCATAGTCAGTACATTCATCTCCAGATAGCTAGGTGGACCAATCATTGTCAGTTCCTTTTCCTCAATAAAGTAGCTCAGCAAAGTAATTGCTAGATGACTGTTAGTTGGCGTCAGAGGGGTCAAGTGTTGGTTTCTTGAGGAGGGGAGCAACTCTGGCCATCTTGAATTCAAGAGGGGATGCAGCCAATGGGCAGGGATGAGTTGATAAGGGAAGTGAGGGATGAGAGACGGTCTCCAGAGATGGCTAGTTCTGTAAGCTCTCAATGTGAGGAAAGGGGACAGTGAGAGGAAAGGGGACAGTGAGAGTCAAATGATGAAGAAAGGGAGGAGAGTAGGGTTGAAGTTGCAGAATCAGGAGACAGCAGGGAGAAGGATTTAGCAGAAGGGAGAGATGATAGGATAGAAGAGGAGAGAGTAGAGAGAGAGAGAGAGAGAGAGAGAGAGAGAGAATTATTGCTGTTGGTCCCACCATTTATTTATATATAAATATATATATATATTTCTATATGTATGATT
>NC_088222.1:3123591-3173591 GCF_036934945.1 Oncorhynchus masou masou | reverse complement strand
GGGAGGTTGGAGTCAGGAGTCAGGAGGTTGGGAGGTTGAAGTCAGGAGGTTGGGAGGTTGAAGTCAGGTTGGGAGGTTGGGAGGTTGAGTCAGGAGGTTGGGAGGTTGAAGTCAGGAGGTTGGGAGGTTGGAGTCAGGAGGTTGGGAGGTTGAGTCAGGAGGTTGGGAGGTTGGAGTCAGGAGGTTGGGAGGTTGGAGTCAGGAGGTTGGGAGGTTGAAGTCAGGAGGTTGGGAGGTTGGAGTCAGGAGGTTGGGAGGGAGTCAGGAGGAGGTTCAGGGGAGGTTGAAGTCAGGAGGTTGGGAGGTTGAAGTCAGGAGGTTGGGAGGTTGGAGTCAGGAGGTTGGGAGGTTGGAGTCAGGAGGTTGGGAGGTTGGAGTCAGGAGGTTGGGAGGTTGGAGTCAGGAGGTTGGGAGGTTGGAGTCAGGAGGTTGGGAGGTTGAAGTCAGGAGGTTGAGTCAGGAGGTTGGGAAGTCAGGAGGTTGGGAGGTTGGAGTCAGGAGGTTGAAGTCAGGAGGTTGGGAGGTTGAGTCAGGAGGTTGGGAGGTTGAAGTCAGGAGGTTGGAGTCAGGAGGTTGGGAGGTTGAAGTCAGGAGGTTGGGAGGTTGGAGTCAGGAGGTTGGAGGTTGGAGTCAGGAGTCAGGAGGTTGGGAGGTTGGAGTCAGGAGGTTGGGAGGTTGGAGTCAGGAGGTTGGGAGGTTGAAGTCAGGAGGTTGGGAGGTTGGGAGGTTGGAGTCAGGAGGTTGGGAGGTTGAAGTCAGGAGGTTGGGAGGTTGGGAGGTTGGAGTCAGGAGGTTGGGAGGTTGAGTCAGGAGGTTGGGAGGTTGAGTCAGGAGGTTGGGAGGTTGAAGTCAGGAGGTTGGGAGGTTGGAGTCAGGAGGTTGGGAGGTTGAGTCAGGAGGTTGGGAGGTTGAAGTCAGGAGGTTGGGAGGTTGAAGTCAGTCAGGTTGGGAGGTTGAAGTCAGGAGGTTGGGAGGTTGAAGTCAGGAGGTTGGGAGGTTGAGTCAGGGTTGGGAGGTTGAAGTCAGGGGTTGGGAGGTTGAAGTCAGGAGGTTGGGAGGTTGAAGGGTCAGGAGGTTGGGAGGTTGAAGTCAGGAGGTTGGGAGGTTGAAGTCAGGAGGTTGGGAGGTTGGAGTCAGTAGGTTGGGAGGTTGGAGTCAGGTGTTGGGAGGTTGAAGTCAGGAGGTTGGGAGGTTGAAGTCAGGAGGTTGGGAGGTTGAAGTCAGTAGGTTGGGAGGTTGGAGTCAGGAGGTTGGGAGGTTGGAGTCAGTAGGTTGGGAGGTTGAAGTCAGGAGGTTGGGAGGTTGAAGTCAGGAGGTTGGGAGGTTGGGAGGTTGAAGTCAGGAGGTTGGGAGGTTGAAGTCAGGAGGTTGGGAGGTTGAAGTCAGGTGTTGGGAGGTTGAAGTCAGGAGGTTGGGAGGTTGAAGTCAGGAGGTTGGGAGGTTGAAGTCAGGAGGTTGGGAGGTTGAAGTCAGGAGGTTGGGAGGTTGAAGTCAGGAGGTTGGGAGGTTGGAGTCAGGAGGTTGGGAGGTTGAAGTCAGGAGGTTGGGAGGTTGAAGTCAGGAGGTTGGGAGGTTGAAGTCAGGAGGTTGGGAGGTTGAAGTCAGGAGGTTGGGAGGTTGGAGTCAGGTGTTGGGAGGTTAGAGTCAGGAGGTTGGGAGGTTGAAGTCAGGAGGTTGGGAGGTTGGAGTCAGGAGGTTGGGAGGTTGGAGTCAGGAGGTTGGGAGGTTGGAGTCAGGTGTTGGGAGGTTGGAGTCAGGTGTTGGGAGGTTGGAGTCAGGAGGTTGGGAGGTTGAAGTCAGGAGGTTGGGAGGTTGAAGTCAGGAGGTTGGGAGGTTGGAGTCAGGAGGTTGGGAGGTTGAAGTCAGGAGGTTGGGAGGTTGGAGTCAGGAGGTTGGGAGGTTGGAGTCAGGAGGTTGGGAGGTTGGAGTCAGGTGTTGGGAGGTTGGAGTCAGGAGGTTGGGAGGTTGAAGTCAGGAGGTTGGGAGGTTGGAGTCAGGAGGTTGGGAGGTTGGAGTCAGGAGGTTGGGAGGTTGGAGTCAGGTGTTGGGAGGTTGGAGTCAGGAGGTTGGGAGGTTGAAGTCAGGAGGTTGGGAGGTTGAAGTCAGGAGGTTGGGAGGTTGGAGTCAGGAGGTTGGGAGGTTGAAGTCAGGAGGTTGGGAGGTTGAAGTCAGGAGGTTGGGAGGTTGAAGTCAGGAGGTTGGGAGGTTGGAGTCAGGTGTTGGGAGGTTGGAGTCAGGAGGTTGGGAGGTTGGAGTCAGGAGGTTGGGAGGTTGAAGTCAGGAGGTTGGAGTCAGGAGGTTGGGAGGTTGGAGTCAGGAGGTTGGGAGGTTGGAGTCAGTAGGTTGGGAGGTTGAAGTCAGGAGGTTGGAGTCAGGAGGTTGGGAGGTTGGAGTCAGTAGGTTGGGAGGTTGAAGTCAGGAGGTTGGGAGGTTGGAGTCAGGAGGTTGGGAGGTTGGAGTCAGGAGGTTGGGAGGTTGGAGTCAGGTGTTGGGAGGTTGGAGTCAGGAGGTTGGGAGGTTGGAGTCAGGAGGTTGGGAGGTTGGAGTCAGGAGGTTGGGAGGTTGGAGTCAGTAGGTTGGGAGGTTGGAGTCAGGTGTTGGGAGGTTGGAGTCAGTAGGTTGGGAGGTTGAAGTCAGGTGTTGGGAGGTTGAAGTCAGTAGGTTGGGAGGTTGAAGTCAGGAGGTTGGGAGGTTGGAGTCAGGTGTTGGGAGGTTGAAGTCAGGTGTTGGGAGGTTGAAGTCAGGAGGTTGGGAGGTTGAAGTCAGGGGTTGGGAGGTTGAAGTCAGGTGTTGGGAGGTTGAAGTCAGTAGGTTGGGAGGTTGAAGTCAGGAGGTTGGGAGGTTGGAGTCAGGTGTTGGGAGGTTGAAGTCAGGTGTTGGGAGGTTGAAGTCAGGAGGTTGGGAGGTTGAAGTCAGGAGGTTGGGAGGTTGAAGTCAGTAGGTTGGGAGGTTGGAGTCAGGAGGTTGGGAGGTTGGAGTCAGGAGGTTGGGAGGTTGGAGTCAGGAGGTTGGGAGGTTGAAGTCAGGAGGTTGGGAGGTTGGAGTCAGGAGGTTGGGAGGTTGAAGTCAGGAGGTTGGGAGGTTGAAGTCAGGTGTTGGGAGGTTGAAGTCAGGAGGTTGGGAGGTTGAAGTCAGGAGGTTGGGAGGTTGAAGTCAGGTGTTGGGAGGTTGGAGTCAGGAGGTTGGGAGGTTGGAGTCAGTAGGTTGGGAGGTTGAAGTCAGGAGGTTGGAGTCAGGAGGTTGGGAGGTTGGAGTCAGGAGGTTGGGAGGTTGGAGTCAGTAGGTTGGGAGGTTGAAGTCAGGAGGTTGGAGTCAGGAGGTTGGGAGGTTGGAGTCAGGAGGTTGGGAGGTTGAAGTCAGGAGGTTGGGAGGTTGGAGTCAGGAGGTTGGGAGGTTGGAGTCAGGAGGTTGGGAGGTTGGAGTCAGGTGTTGGGAGGTTGGAGTCAGGAGGTTGGGAGGTTGAAGTCAGGGGTTGGGAGGTTGAAGTCAGGTGTTGGGAGGTTGAAGTCAGTAGGTTGGGAGGTTGAAGTCAGGAGGTTGGGAGGTTGGAGTCAGGTGTTGGGAGGTTGAAGTCAGGTGTTGGGAGGTTGAAGTCAGGAGGTTGGGAGGTTGAAGTCAGGAGGTTGGGAGGTTGAAGTCAGTAGGTTGGGAGGTTGGAGTCAGGAGGTTGGGAGGTTGGAGTCAGGAGGTTGGGAGGTTGGAGTCAGGAGGTTGGGAGGTTGAAGTCAGGAGGTTGGGAGGTTGAAGTCAGGAGGTTGGGAGGTTGAAGTCAGGTGTTGGGAGGTTGAAGTCAGGAGGTTGGGAGGTTGAAGTCAGGAGGTTGGGAGGTTGAAGTCAGGTGTTGGGAGGTTGAAGTCAGGAGGTTGGGAGGTTGAAGTCAGGAGGTTGGGAGGTTGAAGTCAGGAGGTTGGGAGGTTGAAGTCAGGAGGTTGGGAGGTTGAAGTCAGGAGGTTGGGAGGTTGGAGTCAGGAGGTTGGGAGGTTGAAGTCAGGAGGTTGGGAGGTTGAAGTCAGGAGGTTGGGAGGTTGAAGTCAGGAGGTTGGGAGGTTGAAGTCAGGAGGTTGGGAGGTTGGAGTCAGGTGTTGGGAGGTTGGAAGTCAGGAGGTTGGGAGGTTGAAGTCAGGAGGTTGGGAGGTTGGGAGGTTGGGAGGTTCAGGAGGTTGGGAGGTTGGAGTCAGGAGGTTGGGAGGTTGAAGTCAGGTGTTGGGAGGTTGGAGTCAGGAGGTTGGGAGGTTGAAGTCAGGAGGTTGGGAGGTTGAGTCAGGAGGTTGGGAGGTTGAAGTCAGGAGGTTGGGAGGTTGAAGTCAGGAGGTTGGGAGGTTGAAGTCAGGAGGTTGGGAGGTTGAAGTCAGGAGGTTGGGAGGTTGGAGTCAGGAGGTTGGGAGGTTGGAGTCAGGAGGTTGGGAGGTTGGAGTCAGGAGGTTGGGAGGTTGGAGTCAGGAGGTTGGGAGGTTGAAGTCAGGAGGTTGGGAGGTTGGAGTCAGGAGGTTGGGAGAGTCAGGAGGTTGGGAGGTTGGAGTCAGGTGTTGGGAGGTTGAGTCAGGAGGTTGGGAGGTTGAAGTCAGGAGGTTGGGAGGTTGAAGTCAGGAGGTTGGGAGGTTGGAGTCAGGAGGTTGGGAGGTTGAAGTCAGGAGGTTGGGAGGTTGAAGTCAGGAGGTTGGGAGGTTGGAGTCAGGAGGTTGGGAGGTTGAGTCAGGAGGTTGGGAGGTTGGAGTCAGGAGGTTGGGAGGTTGGAGTCAGGAGGTTGGGAGGTTGAAGTCAGGAGGTTGGGAGGTTGGAGTCAGGAGGTTGGGAGGTTGAAGTCAGGAGGTTGGGAGGTTGAAGTCAGGAGGTTGGGAGGTTGGAGTCAGGAGGTTGGGAGGTTGGAGTCAGTAGGTTGGGAGGTTGAAGTCAGGAGGTTGGGAGGTTGAAGTCAGTAGGTTGGGAGGTTGAAGTCAGGAGGTTGGGAGGTTGAAGTCAGGAGGTTGGGAGGTTGAAGTCAGGAGGTTGGGAGGTTGAAGTCAGGAGGTTGGGAGGTTGAAGTCAGGAGGTTGGGAGGTTGAAGTCAGGAGGTTGGGAGGTTGAAGTCAGGAGGTTGGGAGGTTGAAGTCAGGAGGTTGGGAGGTTGAAGTCAGGTTGGGAGGTTGAAGTCAGGAGGTTGGGAGGTTGGAGTCAGTAGGTTGGGAGGTTGAAGTCAGTAGGTTGGGAGGTTGAAGTCAGTAGGTTGGGAGGTTGGAGTCAGGAGGTTGGGAGGTTGAAGTCAGTAGGTTGGGAGGTTGAAGTCAGGAGGTTGGGAGGTTGAAGTCAGGAGGTTGGGAGGTTGAAGTCAGGAGGTTGGGAGGTTGAAGTCAGGAGGTTGGGAGGTTGAAGTCAGGAGGTTGGGAGGTTGAAGTCAGGAGGTTGGGAGGTTGAAGTCAGGAGGTTGGGAGGTTGAAGTCAGGAGGTTGGGAGGTTGAAGTCAGGAGGTTGGGAGGTTGAAGTCAGGAGGTTGGGAGGTTGAAGTCAGGAGGTTGGGAGGTTGAAGTCAGGAGGTTGGGAGGTTGAAGTCAGGAGGTTGGGAGGTTGAAGTCAGGAGGTTGGGAGGTTGAAGTCAGGAGGTTGGGAGGTTGAAGTCAGTAGGTTGGGAGGTTGAAGTCAGGAGGTTGGGAGGTTGGAGTCAGTAGGTTGGGAGGTTGAAGTCAGTAGGTTGGGAGGTTGAAGTCAGTAGGTTGGGAGGTTGGAGTCAGGAGGTTGGGAGGTTGAAGTCAGTAGGTTGGGAGGTTGGAGTCAGGAGGTTGGGAGGTTGAAGTCAGGAGGTTGGGAGGTTGAAGTCAGGAGGTTGGGAGGTTGAAGTCAGTAGGTTGGGAGGTTGAAGTCAGGAGGTTGGGAGGTTGAAGTCAGGAGGTTGGGAGGTTGAAGTCAGGAGGTTGGGAGGTTGAAGTCAGGGGTTGGGAGGTTGAAGTCAGGAGGTTGGGAGGTTGAAGTCAGGAGGTTGGGAGGTTGAAGTCAGGAGGTTGGGAGGTTGAAGTCAGGGGTTGGGAGGTTGAAGTCAGTAGGTTGGGAGGTTGAAGTCAGGGGTTGGGAGGTTGAAGTCAGGAGGTTGGGAGGTTGAAGTCAGTAGGTTGGGAGGTTGAAGTCAGGAGGTTGGGAGGTTGAAGTCAGTAGGTTGGGAGGTTGGAGTCAGGTGTTGGGAGGTTGAAGTCAGGAGGTTGGGAGGTTGAAGTCAGGGGTTGGGAGGTTGAAGTCAGTAGGTTGGGAGGTTGAAGTCAGGTGTTGGGAGGTTGAAGTCAGGTGTTGGGAGGTTGAAGTCAGGAGGTTGGGAGGTTGAAGTCAGTAGGTTGGGAGGTTGAAGTCAGGTGTTGGGAGGTTGAAGTCAGGAGGTTGGGAGGTTGAAGTCAGGAGGTTGGGAGGTTGAAGTCAGGAGGTTGGGAGGTTGAAGTCAGGTGTTGGGAGGTTGAAGTCAGTAGGTTGGGAGGTTGAAGTCAGGTGTTGGGAGGTTGAAGTCAGTAGGTTGGGAGGTTGAAGTCAGGTGTTGGGAGGTTGAAGTCAGGTGTTGGGAGGTTGAAGTCAGGTGTTGGGAGGTTGAAGTCAGGGGTTGGGAGGTTGAAGTCAGTAGGTTGGGAGGTTGAAGTCAGGGGTTGGGAGGTTGAAGTCAGGTGTTGGGAGGTTGAAGTCAGGGGTTGGGAGGTTGAAGTCAGGTGTTGGGAGGTTGAAGTCAGGAGGTTGGGAGGTTGAAGTCAGGTGTTGGGAGGTTGAAGTCAGGGGTTGGGAGGTTGAAGTCAGGTGTTGGGAGGTTGAAGTCAGGGGTTGGGAGGTTGAAGTCAGGTGTTGGGAGGTTGAAGTCAGGGGTTGGGAGGTTGAAGTCAGGTGTTGGGAGGTTGAAGTCAGGGGTTGGGAGGTTGAAGTCAGGAGGTTGGGAGGTTGAAGTCAGGTGTTGGGAGGTTGAAGTCAGTAGGTTGGGAGGTTGAAGTCAGGTGTTGGGAGGTTGAAGTCAGTAGGTTGGGAGGTTGAAGTCAGGTGTTGGGAGGTTGAAGTCAGGGGTTGGGAGGTTGAAGTCAGGAGGTTGGGAGGTTGAAGTCAGGTGTTGGGAGGTTGAAGTCAGGGGTTGGGAGGTTGAAGTCAGGAGGTTGGGAGGTTGAAGTCAGGTGTTGGGAGGATGAAGTCAGGATGTTGGGAGGTTGAGGTCAGGTGTTTGGAGGTTGAAGTCAGGAGGTTGGGAGGTTGAAGTCAAGCATCAGGAGGTGGAAGTCAGGAGGTTGAAGTCAGGAGGTTGAAGTCAGGACATTGGGAGGTTGGAGTAAGGAGATTGGGAGGTTGGAGTCAGGAGTTTGGGAGGTTGGAGTAAGGAGATTGGGAGGTTGGAGTCAGGAGGTTGGGAGGTTGGAGTCAGGAGGTTGGGAGGTTGGAGTAAGGAGATTGGGAGGTTGGAGTCAGGAGGTTGAAGTCAGGACATTGGGAGGTTGGAGTAAGGAGATTGGGAGGTTGGAGTCAGGAGTTTGGGAGGTTGGAGTAAGGAGATTGGGAGGTTGGAGTCAGGAGTTTGGGAGGTTGGAGTAAGGAGATTGGGAGGTTGGAGTCAGGAGGTTGGGAGGTTGGAGTCAGGAGGTTGGGAGGTTGGAGTAAGGAGATTGGGAGGTTGGAGTCAGGAGGTTGGGAGGTTGGAGTAAGGAGATTGGGAGGTTGGAGTCAGGAGTTTGGGAGGTTGGAGTCAGGAGGTTGGGAGGTTGGAGTCAGGTGGTTTAAGTCAGGCATTCGGAGATTGATGTCGCCCATTCGATGAGTGCCGAGCCATCCTCAGGAAATTAGCTCATGAAGTTGTCAATCTCATTGAGGAACTCTTAAGGGCACCTGGTGGGCGATAGATGACAACAATGATAAGCTTGAGTGGACAAGTGACAGTGACAGAATGGAATTCAAATGAGGAGATGGACAGATGAGAGAGGGAGAAAAGAGAAAATATCTAGTTTGGAGAAATGAGTAGCCCCATACCACCACTGTGACGACAGTAGCTGGCAGCCTGGTGTTGAGGCTTGCACTGCTCCAAACTGTTGTCTCCCTTCTTTTGGAAAGCTGAGCCCCTATGACTGCCAGTCATTTTAATTCAAGCAGAAATGCCCTTCATGTCTGTGAGAACAACCAATGGAACAAAGTTTCTGACTATGAGGGAACACATACAGTACTACACATACAGTACTACACATACAGTACTACACAGTGAGCTCCAGAAGTATTGGGACGTTGTCACTCTTTGTATTTGAAATGATACAATGACCATGACGTTAAATTACAGACTTTAATTTGAGGGTATTTTTATTCATATCGGGTGTTTAGAAATTACAGCACTTTATGTTCATAGTCTCCATATTTTAGGGGACCAAAAGTACCGGGACAAATTCACGTATGTGTATTAAAATAGTAAAAAGTACTTGGTCCCATATTCACAGCACACAATGACCTCGTCAGGCGGGTGACTCTACAAACTTTTTGGGATTCATTTGATGTTTGTTTTGGTTGGGTTTTTTTTTCAGATTATTTCGAGCTCAATAGAAATTAATGGTAAATTATGTATTGTGTCATTTCAAAATCATTTTTTATTGTAAATAAGAATAGAATTGTACCATTTCAATCCAAAGTGCTGGATTACAGAGCCAAAACATCAAAACATGTGTCATTGTCACCAATACTTTTGGAACTCACTGTAATCAGATGAAGAGAGAGCAGCTGGAGTTACAGTGTTCTCTGGGTGATCCATGCCTCTGTCAGGGCCAAACAGTCAAGGGACTGAAGGGCAGCCTAGGCTGAGATGAGCTCAGTGTTCTCTGGGTAATCCATGCCTCTGTCAGGGCCAAACAGTCAAGGGACTGAAGGGCAGCCTAGGCTGAGATGAGCTCAGTGTTCTCTGGGTAATCCATGCCTCTGTCAGGGCCAAACAGTCAAGGGACTGAAGGGCAGCCTAGGCTGAGATGAGCTCAGTGTTCTCTGGGTAATCCATGCCTCTGTCAGGGCCAAACAGTCAAGGGACTGAAGGGCAGCCTAGGCTGAGATGAGCTCAGTGTTTCTGGGTAATCCATGCCTCTGTCAGGGCCAAACAGTCAAGGGACTGAAGGGCAGCCTCGGCTGAGATGAGCTCAGTGTTCTCTGGGTAATCCATGCCTCTGTCAGGGCCAAACAGTCAAGGGACTGAAGGGCAGCCTAGGCTGAGATGAGCTCAGTGTTCTCTGGGTAATCCATGCCTCTGTCAGGGCCAAACAGTCAAGGGACTGAAGGGCAGCCTAGGCTGAGATGAGCTCAGTGTTCTCTGGGTAATCCATGCCTCTGTCAGGGCCAAACAGTCAAGGGACTGAAGGGCAGCCAAGGCTGAGATGAGCTCAATGTTCTCTGGGTAATCCATGCCTCTGTCAGGGCCAAACAGTCAAGGGACTGAAGGGCAGCCTAGGCTGAGATGAGCTCAGTGTTTCTGGGTAATCCATGCCTCTGTCAGGGCCAAACAGTCAAGGGACTCAAAGGGCAGCCTCGGCTGAGATGAGCTCAGTGTTCTCTGGGTAATCCATGCCTCTGTCAGGGCCAAACAGTCAAGGGACTGAAGGGCAGCCTAGGCTGAGATGAGCTCAGTGTTCTCTGGGTAATCCATGCCTCTGTCAGGGCCAAACAGTCAAGGGACTGAAGGGCAGCCTCGGCTGAGATGAGCTCAGTGTTCTCTGGGTAATCCATGCCTCTGTCAGGGCCAAACAGTCAAGGGACTGAAGGGCAGCCTAGGCTGAGATGAGCTCAGTGTTCTCTGGGTAATCCATGCCTCTGTCAGGGCCAAACAGTCAAGGGACTGAAGGGCAGCCAAGGCTGAGATGAGCTCAATGTTCTCTGGGTAATCCATGCCTCTGTCAGGGCCAAACAGTCAAGGGACTGAAGGGCAGCCTAGGCTGAGATGAGCTCAGTGTTCTCTGGGTAATCCATGCCTCTGTCAGGGCCAAACAGTCAAGGGACTGAAGGGCAGCCTAGGCTGAGATGAGCTCAGTGTTCTTGACAGCAGATCGGCAGTTCCAAGTGCTGCCAGAGACACAGAATTCAACATGGGGTTGTGCACACAGGGTACATTACATTAGAAGAGTTGCAGCCAAAGGGGTGGAGAGCTTCTGTAAAGCCGACAGGGAGAGGAGAGAACAGGTACAGAAAACACACACATAGTTGCCAAGGATACAACAGAGCAAAATTAGATATTTTTTTATTAACTACAATACCAGTCAAAGGTTTTTCTTTATTTTTACTATGTTCTAAATTGCAGAATAATAGTGAAGACATCAAAACTATGAAGTAACACACATGGAATAATGTAGTAACCCACAAAAAACAGTTAAACAAATCAAAATATATTCTTAAAAGTAGCCACCCTTTGCCATGATAACAGCTTTGCACACTCTTGGCATTCTCTCAACCAGCTTCATGAGGTAGTCACCTGGAATGCATTTCAATTAACAGGTGTGCCTTGTTAAAAGTTCATTTGTGGAATTTCTTTACTTCTTAATGCGTTTGAGACATTCAATCAGTATTGTGACAAGGTAGGGGTGGTATATAGAAGACAGCCCTATTTGGTAAAGACCAAGTCCATATTATGGCAAGAACAGCTCAAACAAGCAAAAAGAACTGACAGTCCATCATTACATTATGACATGGTCAGTCAATCCGGAACATTTCAAGTTTCTTCAAGTGCAATTGCAAAAACCATCAAGTGCTATGATGAAACTGACCGCCACAGGAAAGAAAGACCCAGAGTTACCTCTGCAGCAGAGGATAAGTTCATTAGAGTTAACTGCATCTCAGATTGCAGCCAAAATAAATTCTTCACAGAGTTGAAGTAACAGACACATCTCAACATCAACTGTTCAGAGGAGACTGCGTGAATAAGGCCTTCGTAGTCAAATTGCTGTAAAGAAACCACTACTAAAGGACACCAATAAGAAGAAGACACTTTCTTGGGCCAAGAAACACAAGCAATGGACATTAGACCGGTGGAAATCTGTCCATTGGTCTGATGAGTCTAAATTGGAGATTTTTAGTTCCAACCGCTGTGTCTTTGTGAGACACAGAATAGGTTAACGGATGATCTCTGTATATGTGGTGTGAAGCATGGAGGAGGAGGTGTGATGGTGTGGGGTGCTTTACTGCTGACACTGTCTGTGATTTATTTAGAATTCAAGGCACACTTAACCAGCATGGCTACCACAGCATTCTGCATCCTAACGCCATCCCATCTGGTTTGCGCTTAGTGGGACTATCATTTGTTTTTCAATAGGACAATGACCCAACACACCTCCAGGCTGTGTAAGGGCTATTTGACCAAGAAGGAGAGTGATGGAGTGCTGCATCAGATGACCTTGGCTTCCACAAATCACTCGACCTCTATCAAATTGAGATGGTGAGTTGGACCGCAGAGTGAAAGAAAAACAGCTAATAAGTGCCCAGCATATGTGGGAAGACTGTTGGAAAAGCATTCCTCATGAAGTTGGTTGAGAGAATGCCAAGAGTGTGCAAAGCTGGCTACTTTGAAGAATCTATATTTTGATTTGTTTAACACTTTTTTGGTTACTACATGATTCCATATGTGTTATTTCATAGTTTTGATGTCTTCACTATTATTCTACAATGTAGAAAATAGTAAAAATAAAGAAAAACCCTGGAATGAGTAGGTGTGTCCAAAATGTTTGACTGGAACTGCAGATCAGTCAAGTGAGAGAGTTGTGTGGAGCATTCCTCTCTTTCATTCCTCATGAATAACTCAGCAGATTAATTTGGAAGATTAACTCAGCAGATTAATTTGGAAGAATTACTCTGCAGAATTTATTTATTTTTTTACCTTTATTTAACCAGGCAAGTCAGTTAAGAACAAATTCTTATTTTCAATGATGGCCTGGGAACAGTGGGTTAACTGCCTGTTCAGGGGCAGAACGACAGATTTGTAACTTGTCGGGGGTTTGAACTCGCAACCTTCAGGTTACTAGTCCAACGCTCTAACCACTAGGCTACCCTGCCGCCCTTGGCAGAATAACTCTGCAGAATAACTTGGCAGAATTACTAGGCAGAATAACTAGGCAGAATTACTAGGCAGAATAACTAGGCAGAATTACTCGGCAGAACTGTCTTCATTTCACCACACAGCAAAGCTGACTCCGGAACAAGGTTCCTGGAGAAAAATACAGTTCACACACTAAGTAGGCTACCGGAAAGACAGTCCTTAAAGTAGATGTCCTATGATGAAGATAAAGCCAAACATTATCCTTATCACTCCAGGACATAACAGGAGTCCTTTAGCTATAGAATGAAGGAAATGGATGAGAGTTGATTCAAGAAGTGTATCAGAGTATGGAATGGAATATGAAGCTATTTGGGATACAATTTATGTGCAGAGACAGGCTTTGGCGTCTCTCTCTCTCTCTCTCTCTCTCTCTCTCTCTCTTTTTAGCATAATATAGTATTTAATGTATGTATATATTTAATATAGTATTTACTACATGTATATATGTAATATAGTATTTAATATATGTATATATTTAATATCATATTTAATATAGGTATATATTTAATATCATATTTAATATATGTATATCTAATATACATATATATTTAATATTATATTTTATATATGTATATATTTAATATAGTATTTAATATATGTAAATATTTAATATAGTATTTAATATATGTATATATTTAATATAGTATTTAATATATGTATATATTTAATATAGTATTTAAAATATGTATATATTTAATATAGTATTAAATATGTGTATATATTTAATATAGTATTTAATATATGTATATATTTAGCATAGTATTTAATATATGTATATATTTAATAGCATATTTAATATATGTATATATTTAATAGCATATTTAATATATGTATATCTAATATATGTATATATTTAATATCATATTTAATATATGTATATATATATGTATATATTTAATATCATATTTAATATATGTATATATATATATGTATATATTTAATATAGTATTAAATATATGTATATATTTAATATAGTATTTAATATATGTATATATTTAACATAGTATTTAATATGTGTATATATTTAATATAGTATTTAATATATGTATATATTTAATATAGTATTTAATATATGTATATATTTAATATAGTATTTAATATATGCATATATTTAATACAATATTTAATATATGTTTATATTTAATATAATATTTAATATATGTATATATTTAATATGATATTGAATATATTTATATATTTAATATAAAAATGATGTGTAGTCCATTCGTTTCCTGATTTTACTACCTCACAGAAACATAGGACACATCCTTACATAAAGGGACACTAAACACCTTTGGCCACATGGATACCATGTGTTGCTATTTATCACTTTGTCTTAAACCCTTGTGTTCTTTGGGGAGTGTAGCTTGTTCGCTGATGCACGGAAGCAGGTTTGGTGTCGAGTCATTTTCTCCTCTCCTTCAAGGATGTTCTTGCTTCTTTTAGTTGTTCCTTCACAGATCTGCTCCTGGTAACGCTGTCACACCGATAAGGAGTAACTCCCCCAGGCACCAAAGGAACACAAGGCCCGCGCCACTAATGCTGTCACACTGATAATGACTAAATATCTCAACACTAAAGGAACACAAGGCCTGACTACCTCCCCCAGGCACTAAAGGAACACAAGGCCTAACTACCTCACCCAGGCACTAAAGGAACACAAGGCCTAACTACCTCACCCAGGCACTCAAGGAACACAAGATCTGACTACCTCTCTCAGTACTAAAGGAACACAAGGCCTGACTTCCATCCCCAGGTACTAAAGGAACACAAGGCCTGACTACCTCCCCCAGGTACTAAAGGACACAAGGTCTGACTACCTCCCCCAGGTTCTTAAGGACACAAGGCCTGACTACCTCCCCCAGGTACTAAAGGACACAAGGCCTGACTACCTGCCCCAGGTACTAAAGGACACAAGGCCTGACTACCTCCCCCAGGTTCTAAAGGACACAAGGCCTGACTATCTCCCCCAGGTACTAAAGGACACAAGGCCTGACTACCTCCCCCAGGTTCTAAAGGAACACAAGGCCTGACTACCTACCCCAGGTACTAAAGGAACACAAGGCCTGAATACCTCACCCAGGCACTACAGGAACACAAGGCCTGACTACCTCCCCCAGGTACTAAAGGTACACAAGGCCTGACTACCTCCCCCAGGTACTAAAGGAACACAAGGCCTGACTACCTCCCCCAGGTACAAAGGAACACAAGGTATGACTACCTTCCCCAGGTACTAAAGGATCACAATGCCTGACTACCTCCCCCAGGTACTACAGGAACACAAGGCCTGACTACCTCCCCCAGGCACTACAGGAACACAAGGCCTGCCTACCTCCCCCAGGCACTACAGGAACACAAGGCCTGACTAACTCCCCCAGGCACTACAGGAACACAAGGCCTGACTACCTCCCCCAGGTACTACAGGAACACAAGGCCTGACTACCTCCCCCAGGTACTACAGGAACACAAGGTCTGACTACCTCCCCCAGGCACTACAGGAACACAAGGCTTGACTACCTCCCCCAGGTACTAAAGGACACAAGGCCTGACTACCTCCCCCAGGTACTAAAGGACACAAGGCCTGACTACCTCCCCCAGGTACTAAAGGAACACAAGGCCTGACTACCTCCCCCAGGTACTAAAGGACATAAGGCCTGACTACCTCCCCCAGGTACTAAAGGAACACAAGGCCTGACTACCTCCCCCAGGTACTAAAGGAACACAAGGCCTGACTACCTCCCCCAGGTACTAAAGGAACACAAGGCCTGACTACCTCCCCCAGGTACTAAAGGAACAAAAGGCCTGACTACCTCCCCCAGGTACTAAAGGACACAAGGCCTGACTACCTCCCCCAGGTACTAAAGGACACAAGGCCTGACTACCTCCCCCAGGTACTAAAGGACACAAGGCCTGACTACCTCCCCCAGGTACTAAAGGAACACAAGGCCTGACTACCTCCCCCAGGTACTAAAGGACACAATGCCTGACTACCTCCCCCAGGTACTAAAGGAACACAAGGCCTGACTACCTGCCCCAGGTACTAAAGGAACACAAGGCCTGACTACCTCCCCCAGGTACTAAAGGACACAAGGCCTGACTACCTCCCCCAGGTACTAAAGGAACACAAGGCCTGACTACCTCCCCCAGGTACTAAAGGAACACAAGGCCTGACTACCTCCCCCAGGTACTAAAGGACACAAGGCCTGACTACCTCCCCCAGGTACTAAAGGACACAAGGCCTGACTACCTCCCCCAGGTACTAAAGGACACAAGGCCTGACTACCTCCCCCAGGTACTAAAGGACACAAGGCCTGACTACCTCCCCCAGGCACTACAGGAACACAAGGCCTGACTACCTCCCCCAGGTACTAAAGGACACAAGGCCTGACTACCTCCCCCAGGCACTACAGGAACACAAGGCCTGACTACCTCCCCCAGGCACTACAGGAACACAAGGCCTGACTACCTCCCCCAGGCACTACAGGAACACAAGGCTTGACTACCTCCCCCAGGTACTAAAGGACACAAGGCCTGACTACCTCCCCCAGGTACTAAAGGAACACAAGGCCTGACTACCTCCCCCAGGTACTAAAGGAACACAAGGCTTGACTACCTCCCCCAGGTACTAAAGGACACAATGCCTGACTACCTCCCCCAGGTACTAAAGGACACAAGGCCTGATTACCTACCCCAGGCACTACAGGAACACAAGGCCTGACTACCTCCCCCAGGCACTACAGGAACACAAGGCCTGACTACCTCCCCCAGGCACTACAGGAACACAAGGCCTGACTACCTCCCCCAGGCACTACAGGAACACAAGGCCTGACTACCTCCCCCAGGCACTACAGGAACACAAGGCCTGACTACCTCCCCCAGGTACTAAAGGAACACAAGGCTTGACTACCTCCCCCAGGTACTAAAGGACACAATGCCTGACTACCTCCCCCAGGTACTAAAGGACACAAGGCCTGACTACCTCCCCCAGGTACTAAAGGACACAATGCCTGACTACCTCCCCCAGGTACTAAAGGACACAAGGCCTGACTACCTCCCCCAGGCACTAAAGGACACAAGGCCTGACTACCTCCCCCAGGTACTAAAGGACACAAGGCCTGACTACCTCCCCCAGGCACTAAAGGACACAAGGCCTGACTACCTCCCCCAGGTACTAAAGGACACAAGGCCTGACTACCTCCCCCAGGTACTAAAGGAACACAAGGCCTGACTACCTCCCCCAGGTACTAAAGTAACACAAGGCCTGACTACCTCCCCCAGGTACTAAAGGACACAAGGCCTGACTACCTCCCCCAGGTACTAAAGGAACACAAGGCCTGACTACCTCCCCCAGGTACTAAAGGAACACAAGGCCTGACTACCTCCCCCAGGTACTAAAGGACACAAGGCCTGACTACCTCCCCCAGGTACTAAAGGAACACAAGGCCTGACTACCTCCCCCAGGTACTAAAGGACACAATGCCTGACTACCTCCCCCAGGTACTAAAGGACACAAGGCCTGACTACCTCCCCCAGGTACTAAAGGACACAAGGCCTGACTACCTCCCCCAGGTACTAAAGGACACAAGGCCTGACTACCTCCCCCAGGTACTAAAGGACACAAGGCCTGACTACCTCCCCCAGGTACTAAAGGACACAAGGCCTGACTACCTCCCCCAGGTACTAAAGGAACACAAGGCCTGACTACCTCCCCCAGGTACTAAAGGACACAAGGCCTGACTACCTCCCCCAGGTACTACAGGACACAAGGCCTGACTACCTCCCCCAGGTACTACAGGAACACAAGGCCTGACTACCTCCCCCAGGTACTACAGGAACACAAGGCCTGAATACCTGCCCCAGGTACTAAAGGACACAAGGCCTGACTACCTCCCCCAGGTACTAAAGGACACAAGGCCTGACTACCTCCCCCAGGTACTAAAGGACACAAGGCCTGACTACCTCCCCCAGGCACTACAGGAACACAAGGCCTGACTACCTCCCCCAGGTACTAAAGGACACAAGGCCTGACTACCTCCCCCAGGCACTAAAGGACACAAGGCCTGACTACCTCCCCCAGGTACTAAAGGACACAAGGCCTGACTACCTCCCCCAGGTACTAAAGGACACAAGGCCTGACTACCTCCCCCAGGTGCAACAGGAACACAAGGCCTGACTACCTGCCCCAGGTACTAAAGGACACAAGGCCTGACTACCTCCCCCAGGTGCAACAGGAACACAAGGCCTGACTACCTGCCCCAGGTACTAAAGGACACAAGGCCTGACTACCTCCCCCAGGTGCAACAGGAACACAAGGCCTGACTACCTGCCCCAGGTACTAAAGGACACAAGGCCTGACTACCTCCCCCAGGTGCAACAGGAACACAAGGCCTGACTACCTGCCCCAGGTACTACAGGAACACAAGGCCTGGCTACCTCCCCCAGGATCAGGATGCTATTGGGATCTAAACGAATGTTTGACCACTGTTTTCTATCATTCCGTTGTATTAACATATACTGTGGCACACTATTCCCTATTATAGTGCACTACTTTAGACCAGAGCCCTATGGAACCCTATTCCCTATATAGTGCACTACTTTAGACCAGAGCCCTATGGAACCCTATATAGTGCACTACTTTAGACCAGAGCCCTATGGAACCCTATATAGTGCACTACTTTAGACCAGAGCCCTATGGAACCGTATATAGTGCACTACTTTAGACCAGAGCCCTATGGAACCCTATTCCCTATATAGTGCACTACTTTAGACCAGAGCCCTATGGAACCCTATATAGTGCACTACTTTAGACCAGAGCCCTATGGAACCCTATATAGTGCACTACTTTAGACCAGAGCCCTATGGAACCCTATATAGTGCACTACTTTAGACCAGAGCACTATGGAACCCTATGTAGTGCACTACTTTAGACCAGAACCCTATGGAACCCTATATAGTGCACTACTTTAGACCAGAGCCCTATGGAACCTTATTCCCTATATAGTGCACTACTTTAGACCAGAGCCCTATAGAACCCTATTCCCTATATAGTGCACTACTTTAGACCAGAGCCCTATGGAACCCTATATAGTGCACTACTTTAGACCAGAGCCCTATGGAACCCTATATAGTGCACTACTTTAGACCAGAGCCCTATGGCACCCTATTCCCTATATAGTGCACTACTTTAGACCAGAGCCCTATGGAACCCTATTCCCTATATAGTGCACTACTTTAGACCAGAGCCCTATGGAACCCTATTCCCTATATAGTACACTACTTTAGACCAGAGCCCTATGGAACCCTATATAGTGCACTACTTTAGACCAGAGCCCTATGGAACCCTATATAGTGCACTACTTTAGACCAGAGCCCTATGGAACCCTATATAGTGCACTACTTTAGACCAGAGCCCTATGGAACCCTATATAGTGCACTACTTTAGACCAGAGCCCTATGGAACCCTATTCCCTATATAGTGCACTACTTTAGACCAGAGCCCTATGGAACCCTATATAGTGCACTACTTTAGACCAGAGCCCTATGGAACCCTATATAGTGCACTACTTTAGACCAGAGCACTATGGAACCCTATATAGTGCACTACTTTAGACCAGAGCCCTATGGAACCCTATATAGTGCACTACTTTAGACCAGAGCCCTATGGAACCTTATTCCCTATATAGTGCACTACTTTAGACCAGAGCCCTATAGAACCCTATTCCCTATATAGTGCATTACTTTAGACCAGAGCCCTATGGAACGCTATATAGTGCACTACTTTAGACCAGAGCCCTATGGAACCCTATATAGTGCACTACTTTAGACCAGAGCCCTATGGAACCCTATATAGTGCACTACTTTAGACCAGAGCCCTATGGAACCCTATTCCCTATATAGTGCACTACTTTAGACCAGAGCCCTATGGAACCCTATTCCCTATATAGTACACTACTTTAGACCAGAGCCCTATGGAACCCTATTCCCTATATAGTACACTACTTTAGACCAGAGCCCTATGGAACCTTATTCTCTATATAGTGCACTACTTTAGACCAGAGCCCTATGGAACCCTATTCCCTATATAGTGCACTACTTTAGACCAGAGCCCTATAGAACCCTATTCCCTATATAGTGCACTACTTTAGACCAGAGCCCTATGGAACCTTATTCCCTATATAGTCCACTACTTTAGACCAGAGCCCTATGGAACCCTATTCCCTATGTGGTGCACTACTTTAGACCAGAGCCCTATGGAACCCTATTCCCTATATAGTGCACTACTTTAGACCAGAGCCCTATGGAACCCTATTCCCTATGTAGTGCACTACTTTAGACCAGAGCCCTATGGAACCTTATTCCCTATATAGTCCACTACTTTAGACCAGAGCCCTATGGAACCCTATTCCCTATGTAGTGCACTACTTTAGACCAGAGCCCTATGGAACCCTATTCCCTATATAGTGCACTACTTTAGACCAGAGCCCTATGGAACCTTATTCCCTATATAGTCCACTACTTTAGACCAGAGCCCTATGGAACCCTATTCCCTATGTAGTGCACTACTTTAGACCAGAGCCCTATGGAACCCTATTCCCTATATAGTGCACTACTTTAGACCAGAGCCCTATGGAACCCTATTCCCTATATAGTGCACTACTTTAGACCAGAGCCCTATGGAACCTTATTCTCTATATAGTGCACTACTTTAGACCAGGGCATGTGGAACCTTATTCCCTATATAGTCCACTACTTTAGACCAGAGCCCTATTGAACCCTATTCCCTATATAGTGCACTACTTTAGACCAGAGCCCTATGGAACCTTATTCCCTATATAGTCCACTACTTTAGACCAGAGCCCTATAGAACCCTATTCCCTATATAGTGCACTACTTTAGACCAGAGCCCTATGGAACCCAATTCCCTATATAGTGCACTACTTTAGATCAGAGCCCTATGGAACCCTATATTTAGTGCACTACTTTAGACCAGAGCCCAATGGAACACTATATAGTGCACTACTTTAGACCAGAGCCCAATTGGGATGTAGTTATGAATCAGCTATATGTTCTCTCCTGAATTAAAAGCAACGAAATAGTCTCCACAAACATACTATAGATAGAACTATTTTCTAGGTTGTCCCAGTGGTATTTCTGGTAATTTATGGTTTCCTCTTAAATATGCAGCTGCTTGTAGTCATGTGGGGAGATCTCTCTCTCTCTCCCTCTCTCTCTGTCTCTCTCCTCTCTCTCTCTCTCTCTCTCTCTCTCCCTCTCTCTCTCTCTCTCTCTCCCTCTCTCTCACTCGTTCTCTCTCTCTCTCTCTCCCTCTCTCTCTGTCTCTCTCTCTCTCTCTCTCTCTCTCTCTCCTCTCTCTCTCTCTCTCTCTCTCTGTCTCCCTCTCTCTCTCCCTCTCTCTCTGTCTCTCTCTCACTCTCTCTCCCTCTCTCTCACTCTCTCTCACTCTCTCTCTCCCTCTCCTCTCTCTCTCTCTCTCTCTCTCTCTCTCTCCCTCTCTCTCACTCGTTCTCTCTCTTTCTCCCTGTCACTCTCTCTTTCTCTCTCTCCCTCTCTCTCTCTCTCTCCCTCTCAGGACTTAGTGTGTGTCAGTTATTGTCTGGTGTTGAGACAGGGCTTGGTGTGTCAGTTATTGTCTGGTGTTGAGACAGGGCTTGGTGTGTCAGTTATTGTCTGGTGTTGAGACAGGACTTGGTGTGTGTGACCGGATCGACCCGTACAGACAGTCCTATCTCTCTTGTTAAAACAGTTTAGATTCTGACTCTGTGAAAGTCTGTGTATGTTGATTTCTCCCACACATCTCTCTAGGTTAGCTGATAAACCTGTCACTCTGCTTGACTCTGCAAACATTTAGGCCGCATGCCAAATGGCATCCTTTTCCATTATAGTACACTACCCTGTGTGGCACTGGTCAACAGTAGTACACTACCCTGTGTGGCACTGGTCAACAGTAGTACACTACCCTATGGGTCCTGGTCAACAGTAGAACACTACCCTATGGGTCCTGGTCAACAGTAGTACACTACCCTATGGGTCCTGGTCAACAGTAGTACACTACCCTATGGGTCCTGGTCAACAGTAGTACACTACCCTATGGGTCCTGGTCAACAGTAGTACACTACCCTATGGGTCCTGGTCAACAGTAGTACACTACCCTATGGGTCCTGGTCAACAGTAGTTCACTACCCTGTGGGTCCTGGTCAACAGTAATACACTACCCTATGGGTCCTGGTCAACAGTAGTACACTACCCTATGGGTCCTGGTCAACAGTAGTACACTACCCTATGGGTCCTGGTCAACAGTAGTACACTACCCTATGGGTCCTGGTCAACAGTAGTACACTACCCTATGGGTCCTGGTCAACAGTAGTACACTACCCTATGGGTCCTGGTCAACAGTAGTACCCACTACCCTATGGGTCCTGGTCAACAGTAGTACACTACCCTATGGGTCCTGGTCAACAGTAGTACACTACCCTATGGGTCCTGGTCAACAGTAGTACACTACCCTATGGGTCCTGGTCAACAGTAGTACACTACCCTATGGGTCCTGGTCAACAGTAGTACACTACCCTATGGGTCCTGGTCAACAGTAATACACTACCCTAAGGGTCCTGGTCAACAGTAGTACACTACCCTATGGGTCCAAGCTATGGGTCCTGGTCAACAGTAGAACACTACCCTATGGGTCCTGGTCAACAGTAGTACACTACCCTGTGGGTCCTGGACAACAGTAGTACACTACCCTATGGGTCCTGGTCAACAGTAGTACACTACCCTATGGGTCCTGGTCAACAGTAGTACACTACCCTATGGGTCCTGGTCAACAGTAGTACACTACCCTATGGGTCCTGGTCAACAGTAGTACACTACCCTATGGGTCCTGGTCAACAGTAGTACACTACCCTATGGGTCCTGGTCAACAGTAGTACACTACCCTATGGGTCCTGGTCAACAGTAGTACACTACCCTATGGGTCCTGGTCAACAGTAGTACACTACCCTATGGGTCCTGGTCAACAGTAGTACACTACCCTATGGGTCCTGGTCAACAGTAGTGCACTACCCTGTGGGTCCTGGTCAACAGTAGTACACTACCCTATGAGTCCTGGTCAACAGTAGTACACTACCCTATGGGTCCTGGTCAACAGTAGTGCACTACCCTATGGGTCCTGGTCAACAGTAGTACACTACCCTATGGGTCCTGGTCAACAATAGTACACTACACTA
The DNA here is from genome assembly GCF_036934945.1 of Oncorhynchus masou masou. Classification (NCBI taxonomy): domain Eukaryota; kingdom Metazoa; phylum Chordata; class Actinopteri; order Salmoniformes; family Salmonidae; genus Oncorhynchus; species Oncorhynchus masou. Next base: position 3,151,322 of record NC_088222.1, on the reverse strand, counting down.
TGGGTCCTGGTCAACAGTAGTACACTACCCTATGGGCCCTTGTCAACAGTAGTACACTACCCTATGGGTCCTGGTCAACAGTAGTTCACTACCCTGTGGGTCCTGGTCAACAGTAATACACTACCCTATGGGTCCTGGTCAACAGTAGTACACTACCCTATGGGTCCTGGTCAACAGTAGTACACTACCCTATGGGTCCTGGTCAACAGTAGTACACTACCCTATGGGTCCTGGTCAACAGTAGTACACTACCCTGTGGGTCCTGGACAACAGTAGTACACTACCCTATGGGTCCTGGTCAACAGTAGTACACTACCCTATGGGTCCTGGTCAACAGTAGTACACTACCCTGTGGGTCCTGGTCAACAGTAGTACACTACCCTATGGGTCCTGGTCAACAGCAGTACACTACCCTATGGGTCCTGGTCAGCATTAGTACACTACCCTATGGGTCCTGGTCAACAGTAGTACACTACCCTATGGGTCCTGGTCAACAGTAATACACTACCCTAAGGGTCCTGGTCAACAGTAGTACACTACCCTATGGGTCCAAGCTATGGGTCCTGGTCAACAGTAGTGCACTACCCTATGGGTCCTGGTCAACAGTAGTACACTACCCTGTGGGTCCTGGACAACAGTAGTGCACTACCCTATGGGTCCTGGTCAACAGTAGTACACTAAACTATGGGCCCTGGTCAACAGTAGTACACTACCCTGTGGGCCCTGGTCAACAGTAGTACACTACCCTATGGGTCCTGGTCAACAGTAGTACACTACCCTATGTGTCCTGGTCAACAGTAGTACACAACCCTGTAGGTCCTGGTCAACAGTAGTACCCTACCCTATGGGTCCTAGTCAACAGTAGTGCACTACCCTATGGGCCCTTGTCAACAGTAGTACACTACCCTATGTTCCCTGGTCAACAGTAGTACACTACCCTATGGGTCCTGGTCAACAGTAGTGCACTACCCTGTGGGTCCTGGTCAACAGTAGTACACTACCCTATGGGTCCTGGTCAACAGTAGTACACTACCCTATGGGTCCTGGTCAACAGTAGTGCACTACCCTATGGGTCCTGGTCAACAGTAGTACACTACCCTATGGGTCCTGGTCAACAATAGTACACTACACTATGGGTCCTGGTCAACAGTAGTACACTACCCTATGGGCCCTTGTCAACAGTAGTACACTACCTAATGTTCCCTGGTCAACAGTAGTACACTACCCTATGGGTCCTGGTCAACAGTAGTGCACTACCCTGTGGGTCCTGGTCAACAGTAGTGCACTACCCTATGGGTCCTGGTCAACAGTAGTACACTACACTATGGGCCCTGGTCAACAGTAGTACACTATCCTATGGGTCCTAGTCAAAAGTAGTGCACTACCCTATGGGTCCTGGTCAACAGTAGTACACTACCCTATGGGTCCTGGTTAACAGTAGTACACTACCCTATGGGTCCTGATCAACAGTAGAACACTACCCTATGGGTCCTGGTCAACAGTAGTACACTACCCTATGGGTCCTGGTCAACAGTAGTACACTACCCTATGGGTCCTGGTCAACAGTAGTACACTACCCTATGGGTCCTGGTCAACAGTAGTACACTACCCTATGGGTCCTGGTCAACAGTATTTCACTACCCTATGGGTCCTGGTCAACAGTAGTACACTACCCTATGGGTCCTGGCTATGGGTCCTGGTCAACAGTAGTACACTACCCTATGGGTCCTGGTCAACAGTAGTACACTACCCTATGAGTCCTGGCCTGGTCAACAGTAGAACACTACCCTATGAGTCCTGGCTATGGGTCCTGGTCAACAGTAGAACACTACCCTATGAGTCCTGGCTATGGGTCCTGGTCAACAGTAGAACACTACCCTATGGGTCCTGGTCAACAGTAGTACACTACCCTATGGGTCCTGGTCAACAGTAGTACACTACCCTATGAGTCCTGGCTATGGGTCCTGGTCAACAGTAGAACACTACCCTATGGGTCCTGGCTATGGGTCCTGGTCAACAGTAGAACACTACCCTATAGGTCCTGGTCAACAGTAGAACACTACCCTATGGGTCCTGGCTATGGGTCCTGGTCAACAGTAGAACACTACCCTATGGGTCCTGGCTATGGGTCCTGGTCAACAGTAGAACACTACCCTATGGGTTAATACCCTTCAGTAATTTTCACCCACTGTACTGTTAGTACCACAAAACACATAGCCTTCAGTAGTAACCTACTGTATTGTAATTGTTCATTATTCTAGTCCATATAATAGGAGGTGTTTCATCCCACAGACAAACAGCCACTTGTACACACACACGCACGCACGCACGCGCACGCACACACACACACACACGCACACACGCACACACACACACACACACACACACACACACACACACACACACACACACACACACACACACACACACACACACACACACACACATCCTGATGGAGCAGAACCATCAGAATCTGACTAGCTAAGCATATCTTCTAACATGTTATCCAACAAACAACATCTGACTTATGCTGTCTACTCTTTAAATGCAGTATTAATGTCCATTAAAGGGGCAATCTGCAGTTCAAACAACATCTGACTGATGCTGTCTCCTCTGTAAATGCAGTATTAAATGTCATTTAAAGGAGCATTCTGCAGTTCAAACAACATCTGACTGATGCTGTCTCCTCTGTAAATGCATTATTAATGTCCATTAAAGGGGCAATCTGCAGTTCAAACAACATCTGACTGATGCTGTCTCCTCTGTAAATGCAGTATTAAATGTCATTTAAAGGAGCATTCTGCAGTTCAAACAACAACGAAGCCAATCCCTGCCACTGTTTTGGTAAATAGAGAGATGGGTCTGGAGAAAGATAACGTGATACAATAGACCTCGGCTCACGAGGCATTAATAAGTTATGTTATTCAAGAATCAACGGGTATACAGTGAGCATACCAAACATTAGGAACACCTTCCTAATGTTGAGTTACACTCCCTTTCGCCCTCAGACAGCCTCTGTTTGTTGGGACGCGGACTCTACAAGGTGTCGATAATCGTTCCACCGGGATGCTGGTCCATGTTGATTACGATGTTTGGGCCGTGGAACATTCTTGATAGATGAGAGTGACAAACCCCAGCAGCTTTGTAGTTCTTGACTCAAACCGGTGCGCCTGGAACCTACTACTATACCCTGTTTAAAGACACTTAAATGTTTTATCTTGTCCGTTCACCCTCTGATTGGTACACATACACAATCCACGTCTCCATTGTCTCAGGGCTTATAAATCCTTCTTTAACCCGTCTCCTCCCCTTTATCTACACTGATTGAAGTGGATTTAACAGGTGACACCAATAAGGGATCATAGCTTTCACCTGGATTCACCTGATCAGTCGATGTCATGGAAAGAGTAAGTGTTCCTAATGTTTTGTCCAGTCAGGGCTCTGTTTTCGGCAGGTGGTAAGGCAGTGCTGGTGTCAGACGTACATTAGTGTGAAGTTTGGTAAAAACTGACACACTGGCTTTTTGAAAAGGCAAAAATATAGAAGACATAACTTGAAGCAACTACATATTGTCACGTTGGAGCACGTTCTGAGCCTTGACACCCAAAACGTGTTTATTCATTCAAACCCAGGCCCTTTCGAGCCAACAACAGCAAGGGCGCCGATCGTTTTGATAGTTGAAATAGCAACAATACTTCTGCCATACCACTGGACCTATAGCACTACCGCCTGCACTGACTCAACATTGAGTTAGTTAAAGTAGAGTTAGGTTAGTTAAAGTAGAGTTAGGTTAGTTAAAGTAGAGTTAGGTTAGTTAAACTACAGTTAGGTTAGTTAAAGTAGAGTTAGGTTAGTTAAACTACAGTTAGGTTAGTTAAAATAGTGTTAAGTTAGTTAAAGTAGAGTTAGGTTAGTTAAAGTAGAGTTAGGTTAGTTAAACTACAGTTAGGTTAGTTAAAATAGTGTTAGGTTAGTTAAACTACAGTTAGGTTAGCTAAAATAGTGTTAGGTTAGTTAAAGTAGAGTTAGGTTAGTTAAAGTAGAGTTAGGCTAGTTAAAGTAGAGTTAGGTTAGTTAAAATAGTGTTAGGTTAGTTAAAGTAGAGTTAGGTTAGTTAAAATAGAGTTAGGTTAGTTAAAGTAGAGTTAGGTTAGTTAAAATAGTGTTAGGTTAGTTAAAGTAGAGTTAGGTTAGTTAAAGTAGAGTTAGGCTAGTTAAAGTAGAGTTAGGTTAGTTAAAATAGTGTTAGGTTAGTTAAAGTAGAGTTAGGTTAGTTAAACTACAGTTAGGTTAGTTAAAGAAGAGTTAGGTTAGTTAAAATAGAGTTAGGTTAGTTAAAGTAGAGTTAGGTTAGTTAAAATAGTGTTAGGTTAGTTAAAGTAGAGTTAGGTTAGTTGAAATAGTGTTAGGTTAGTTAAACTACAGTTAGGTTAGTTAAAATAGTGTTAGGTTAGTTAAAGTAGAGTTAGGTTAGTTAAACTACAGTTAGGTTAGTTAAAGTAGAGTTAGGTTAGTTAAAATAGAGTTAGGTTAGTTAAAGTAGAGTTAGGTTAGTTAAACTACAGTTAGGTTAGTTAAAATAGTGTTAGGTTAGTTAAAGTAAAGTTAGGTTAGTTAAAGTAGAGTTAGGCTAGTTAAAGTAGAGTTAGGTTAGTTAAAATAGTGTTAGGTTAGTTAAAGTAGAGTTAGGTTAGTTGAAATAGTGTTAGGTTAGTTAAACTACAGTTAGGTTAGCTAAAATAGTGTTAGGTTAGTTAAAGTAGAGTTAGGTTAGTTGAAATAGTGTTAGGTTAGTTAAACTACAGTTAGGTTAGTTAAAATAGTGTTAGGTTAGTTAAAGTAGAGTTAGGTTAGTTAAAGTAGAGTTAGGCTAGTTAAAGTAGAGTTAGGTTAGTTAAAATAGTGTTAGGTTAGTTAAAGTAGAGTTAGGTTAGTTAAACTACAGTTAGGTTAGTTAAAGTAGAGTTAGGTTAGTTAAAATAGAGTTAGGTTAGTTAAAGTAGAATTAGGTTAGTTAAAGTAGAGTTAGGTTAGTTAAAATAGTGTTAGGTTAGTTAAACTACAGTTAGGTTAGTTAAAATAGTGTTAGGTTAGTTAAACTACAGTTAGGTTAGCTAAAATAGTGTTAGGTTAGTTAAAGTAGAGTTAGGTTAGTTAAAGTAGAGTTAGGCTAGTTAAAATAGTGTTAGGTTAGTTAAACTACAGTTAGGTTAGTTAAAATAGTGTTAGGTTAGTTAAACTACAGTTAGGTTAGTTAAAATAGTGTTAGGTTAGTTAAAGTAGAGTTAGGTTAGTTAAAGTAGAGTTAGGCTAGTTAAAATAGTGTTAGGTTAGTTAAAGTAGAGTTAGGCTAGTTAAAGTAGAGTTAGGTTAGTTAAAATAGTGTTAGGTTAGTTAAAGTAGAGTTAGGTTAGTTAAAGTAGAGTTTGGCTAGTTAAAGTAGAGTTAGGTTAGTTAAAATAGTGTTAGGTTAGTTAAAGTAAGTTAGGTTAGTTAAACTACAGTTAGGTTAGTTAGGTTAGTTAGTTAAAATAGAGTTAGGTTAGTTAAAGTAGAGTTAGGTTAGTTAAAATAGTGTTAGGTTAGTTAAAGTAGAGTTAGGTTAGTTGAAATAGTGTTAGGTTAGTTAAACTACAGTTAGGTTAGTTAAAATAGTGTTAGGTTAGTTAAAGTAGAGTTAGGCTAGTTAAAGTAGAGTTAGGTTAGTTAAAATAGTGTTAGGTTAGTTAAAGTAGAGTTAGGTTAGTTAAACTACAGTTAGGTTAGTTAAAGTAGAGTTAGGTTAGTTAAAATAGAGTTAGGTTAGTTAAAGTAGAGTTAGGTTAGTTAAACTACAGTTAGGTTAGTTAAAATAGTGTTAGGTTAGTTAAAGTAGAGTTAGGTTAGTTAAAGTAGAGTTAGGCTAGTTAAAGTAGAGTTAGGTTAGTTAAAATAGTGTTAGGTTAGTTAAAGTAGAGTTAGGTTAGTTGAAATAGTGTTAGGTTAGTTAAACTACAGTTAGGTTAGCTAAAATAGTGTTAGGTTAGTTAAAGTAGAGTTAGGTTAGTTGAAATAGTGTTAGGTTAGTTAAACTACAGTTAGGTTAGTTAAAATAGTGTTAGGCTAGTTAAAGTAGAGTTAGGTTAGTTAAAATAGTGTTAGGTTAGTTAAAGTAGAGTTAGGTTAGTTAAACTACAGTTAGGTTAGTTAAAGTAGAGTTAGGTTAGTTAAACTACAGTTAGGTTAGTTAAAGTAGAGTTAGGTTAGTTAAAATAGAGTTAGGTTAGTTAAAGTAGAATTAGGTTAGTTAAAGTAGAGTTAGGTTAGTTAAAATAGTGTTAGGTTAGTTAAACTACAGTTAGGTTAGTTAAAATAGTGTTAGGTTAGTTAAACTACAGTTAGGTTAGCTAAAATAGTGTTAGGTTACTTAAAGTAGAGTTAGGTTAGTTAAAGTAGAGTTAGGCTAGTTAAAATAGTGTTAGGTTAGTTAAACTACAGTTAGGTTAGTTAAAATAGTGTTAGGTTAGTTAAACTACAGTTAGGTTAGTTAAAATAGTGTTAGGTTAGTTAAAGTAGAGTTAGGTTAGTTAAAGTAGAGTTAGGCTAGTTAAAATAGTGTTAGGTTAGTTAAAGTAGAGTTAGGCTAGTTAAAATAGTGTTAGGTTAGTTAAAGTAGTTAGGTTAGTTTAGAGTTAGGCTAGTTACAATAGTGTTAGGTTAGTTAAAGTAGAGTTAGGTTAGTTAAAATAGTGTTAGGTTAGTTAAAGTAGAGTTAGGCTAGTTAAAGTAGAGTTAGGTTAGTTAAAATAGTGTTAGGTTAGTTAAAGTAGAGTTAGGTTAGTTAAAGTAGAGTTAGGTTAGTTAAAATAGAGTTAGGTTAGTTAAAGTAGAGTTAGGTTAGTTAAAATAGTGTTAGGTTAGTTAAACTACAGTTAGGTTAGTTAAAATAGTGTTAGGTTAGTTAAACTACAGTTAGGTTAGCTAAAATAGTGTTAGGTTACTTAAAGTAGAGTTAGGTTAGTTAAAGTAGAGTTAGGCTAGTTAAAATAGTGTTAGGTTAGTTAAACTACAGTTAGGTTAGTTAAAATAGTGTTAGGTTAGTTAAACTACAGTTAGGTTAGTTAAAATAGTGTTAGGTTAGTTAAAGTAGAGTTAGGTTAGTTAAAGTAGAGTTAGGCTAGTTAAAATAGTGTTAGGTTAGTTAAAGTAGAGTTAGGCTAGTTAAAATAGTGTTAGGTTAGTTAAAGTAGAGTTAGGTTAGTTAAAATAGTGTTAGGTTAGTTAAAGTAGAGTTAGGCTAGTTAAAGTAGAGTTAGGTTAGTTAAAATAGTTAGTTTAGGTTAGGTTAGTTAAAATAGTGTTAGGTTAGTTAAAATAGTGTTAGGTTAGTTAAACTACAGTTAGGTTAGTTAAAATAGAGTTAGGTTAGTTAAAGTAGAGTTAGGTTAGTTGAAATAGTGTTAGGTTAGTTAAACTACAGTTAGGTTAGTTAAAATAGTGTTAGGTTAGTTAAAGTAGAGTTAGGTTAGTTAAAGTAGAGTTAGGCTAGTTAAAGTAGAGTTAGGTTAGTTAAAATAGTGTTAGGTTAGTTAAAGTAGAGTTAGGTTAGTTAAACTACAGTTAGGTTAGTTAAAGTAGAGTTAGGTTGGTTAAAATAGAGTTAGGTTAGTTAAAGTAGAATTAGGTTAGTTAAAGTAGAGTTAGGTTAGTTAAAATAGTGTTAGGTTAGTTAAACTACAGTTAGGTTAGTTAAAATAGTGTTAGGTTAGTTAAACTACAGTTAGGTTAGCTAAAATAGTGTTAGGTTAGTTAAAGTAGAGTTAGGTTAGTTAAAGTAGAGTTAGGCTAGTTAAAATAGTGTTAGGTTAGTTAAACTACAGTTAGGTTAGTTAAAATAGTGTTAGGTTAGTTAAACTACAGTTAGGTTAGTTAAAATAGTGTTAGGTTAGTTAAAGTAGAGTTAGGTTAGTTAAAGTAGAGTTAGGCTAGTTAAAATAGTGTTAGGTTAGTTAAAGTAGAGTTAGGCTAGTTAAAATAGTGTTAGGTTAGTTAAAGTAGTGTTAGGTTAGTTAAAGTAGAGTTAGGCTAGTTAAAATAGTGTTAGGTTAGTTAAAGTAGAGTTAGGTTAGTTAAAATAGTGTTAGGTTAGTTAAAGTAGAGTTAGGCTAGTTAAAGTAGAGTTAGGTTAGTTAAAATAGTGTTAGGTTAGTTAAAGTAGAGTTAGGTTAGTTAAAGTAGAGTTAGGTTAGTTAAAATAGAGTTAGGCTAGTTAAACTACAGTTAGGTTAGTTAAAATAGTGTTAGGTTAGTTAAAGTAGAGTTAGGTTAGTTAAAGTAGAGTTAGGCTAGTTAAAGTAGAGTTAGGTTAGTTAAAATAGTGTTAGGTTAGTTAAAGTAGAGTTAGGTTAGTTAAAATAGAGTTAGGTTAGTTAAACTACAGTTAGGTTAGTTAAAATAGTGTTAGGTTAGTTAAACTACAGTTAGGTTAGTTAAAATAGTGTTAGGTTAGTTAAACTACAGTTAGGTTAGTTAAAATAGTGTTAGGTTAGTTAAAGTAGAGTTAGGTTAGTTAAAGTAGAGTTAGGCTAGTTAAAGTAGAGTTAGGTTAGTTAAAATAGTGTTAGGTTAGTTAAAGTAGAGTTAGGTTAGTTAAAGTAGAGTTAGGCTAGTTAAAGTAGAGTTAGGTTAGTTAAAATAGTGTTAGGTTAGTTAAAGTAGAGTTAGGTTAGTTAAACTACAGTTAGGTTAGTTAAAGTAGAGTTAGGTTAGTTAAAATAGAGTTAGGTTAGTTAAAGTAGAGTTAGGTTAGTTAAAATAGTGTTAGGTTAGTTAAAGTAGAGTTAGGTTAGTTGAAATAGTGTTAGGTTAGTTAAACTACAGTTAGGTTAGTTAAAATAGTGTTAGGTTAGTTAAAGTAGAGTTAGGTTAGTTAAAGTAGAGTTAGGCTAGTTAAAGTAGAGTTAGGTTAGTTAAAATAGTGTTAGGTTAGTTAAAGTAGAGTTAGGTTAGTTAAACTACAGTTAGGTTAGTTAAAGTAGAGTTAGGTTAGTTAAAATAGAGTTAGGTTAGTTAAAGTAGAGTTAGGTTAGTTAAACTACAGTTAGGTTAGTTAAAATAGAGTTAGGTTAGTTAAAGTAGAGTTAGGTTAGTTAAAGTAGAGTTAGGTTAGTTAAAGTAGAGTTAGGTTAGTTAAAATAGAGTTAGGTTAGTTAAAGTAGAGTTAGGTTAGTTGAAATAGTGTTAGGTTAGTTAAACTACAGTTAGGTTAGTTAAAATAGTGTTAGGTTAGTTAAAGTAGAGTTAGGTTAGTTGAAATAGTGTTAGGTTAGTTAAACTACAGTTAGGTTAGTTAGTTAAAATAGAGTTAGGTTAGTTAAAGTAGTGTTAGGTTAGTTAAAGTTAGGTTAGTTAAAGTAGAGTTAGGCTAGTTAAAGTAGAGTTAGGTTAGTTAAAATAGTGTTAGGTTAGTTAAAGTAGAGTTAGGTTAGTTAAACTACAGTTAGGTTAGTTAAAGTAGAGTTAGGTTAGTTAAAATAGAGTTAGGTTAGTTAAAGTAGAGTTAGGTTAGTTAAAATAGTGTTAGGTTAGTTAAAGTAGAGTTAGGTTAGTTAAAGTAGAGTTAGGCTAGTTAAAGTAGAGTTAGGTTAGTTAAAATAGTGTTAGGTTAGTTAAAGTAGAGTTAGGTTAGTTAAACTACAGTTAGGTTAGTTAAAGTAGAATTAGGTTAGTTAAAGTAGAGTTAGGTTAGTTAAAATAGTGTTAGGTTAGTTAAACTACAGTTAGGTTAGTTAAAATAGTGTTAGGTTAGTTAAACTACAGTTAGGTTAGCTAAAATAGTGTTAGGTTAGTTAAAGTAGAGTTAGGTTAGTTAAAGTAGAGTTAGGCTAGTTAAAATAGTGTTAGGTTAGTTAAACTACAGTTAGGTTAGTTAAAATAGTGTTAGGTTAGTTAAACTACAGTTAGGTTAGTTAAAATAGTGTTAGGTTAGTTAAAGTAGAGTTAGGTTAGTTAAAGTAGAGTTAGGCTAGTTAAAATAGTGTTAGGTTAGTTAAAGTAGAGTTAGGCTAGTTAAAATAGTGTTAGGTTAGTTAAAGTAGAGTTAGGTTAGTTAAAATAGTGTTAGGTTAGTTAAAGTAGAGTTAGGCTAGTTAAAGTAGAGTTAGGTTAGTTAAAATAGTGTTAGGTTAGTTAAAGTAGAGTTAGGTTAGTTAAAATAGTGTTAGGTTAGTTAAAATAGTGTTAGGTTAGTTAAACTACAGTTAGGTTAGTTAAAATAGAGTTAGGTTAGTTAAAGTAGAGTTAGGTTAGTTGAAATAGTGTTAGGTTAGTTAAACTACAGTTAGGTTAGTTAAAATAGTGTTAGGTTAGTTAAAGTAGAGTTAGGTTAGTTAAAGTAGAGTTAGGCTAGTTAAAGTAGAGTTAGGTTAGTTAAAATAGTGTTAGGTTAGTTAAAGTAGAGTTAGGTTAGTTAAACTACAGTTAGGTTAGTTAAAGTAGAGTTAGGTTGGTTAAAATAGAGTTAGGTTAGTTAAAGTAGAATTAGGTTAGTTAAAGTAGAGTTAGGTTAGTTAAAATAGTGTTAGGTTAGTTAAACTACAGTTAGGTTAGTTAAAATAGTGTTAGGTTAGTTAAACTACAGTTAGGTTAGCTAAAATAGTGTTAGGTTAGTTAAAGTAGAGTTAGGTTAGTTAAAGTAGAGTTAGGTTAGTTAAAATAGTGTTAGGTTAGTTAAACTACAGTTAGGTTAGTTAAAATAGTGTTAGGTTAGTTAAACTACAGTTAGGTTAGTTAAAATAGTGTTAGGTTAGTTAAAGTAGAGTTAGGTTAGTTAAAGTAGAGTTAGGCTAGTTAAAATAGTGTTAGGTTAGTTAAAGTAGAGTTAGGCTAGTTAAAATAGTGTTAGGTTAGTTAAAGTAGAGTTAGGTTAGTTAAAATAGTGTTAGGTTAGTTAAAGTAGAGTTAGGCTAGTTAAAGTAGTCTCTGATTCCCAGTTAGGTTAGTTAAAATAGTGTTAGGTTAGTTAAAGTAGAGTTAGGTTAGTTAAAGTAGAGTTAGGTTAGTTAAAATAGAGTTAGGCTAGTTAAACTACAGTTAGGTTAGTTAAAATAGTGTTAGGTTAGTTAAAGTAGAGTTAGGTTAGTTAAAGTAGAGTTAGGCTAGTTAAAGTAGAGTTAGGTTAGTTAAAATAGTGTTAGGTTAGTTAAAGTAGAGTTAGGTTAGTTAAAATAGAGTTAGGTTAGTTAAACTACAGTTAGGTTAGTTAAAATAGTGTTAGGTTAGTTAAACTACAGTTAGGTTAGTTAAAATAGTGTTAGGTTAGTTAAAGTAGAGTTAGGTTAGTTAAAGTAGAGTTAGGCTAGTTAAAGTAGAGTTAGGTTAGTTAAAATAGTGTTAGGTTAGTTAAAGTAGAGTTAGGTTAGTTAAAATAGAGTTAGGTTGGTTAATGTAGAGTTAGGTTAGTTAAAGTAGAGTTAGGTTAGTTAAAATAGAGTTAGGTTGGTTAATGTAGAGTTAGGTTAGTTAAAATAGAGTTAGGTTGGTTAATGTAGAGTTAGGTTAGTTAAAGTAGAGTTAGGTTAGTTAATATAGAGTTAGGTTGGTTAAAGTAGAGTTAGGTTAGTTAAAATAGAGTTAGGTTGGTTAATGTAGAGTGAGGTTAGTTAAAATAGAGTTAGGTTGGTTAATGTAGACTCCCCAGAGTATATTATTAATATAAAAGCAGCGGATTGCCCCTTTATCACCATATATGGAAGGACAGCGGCCGGCTGTTGAGGAGGACGTGAGGAACAAAACAACCCCTAAAACACGTCATACTTCACAGGGTTAATAACACCCTTCTCTCCCTCTGGTTAGTAGCTGTGTGTGTGTGTGTGTGTGTGTGTGTGTGTGTGTGTGTGTGTGTGTGTGTGTGTGTGTGTGTGTGTGTGTGTGTGTGTGCGCGCGCGCGCACGCGTGCGTGTGTGTGTGTTCCCAGCTAGTTAGCTGTGTGTGTGTTTGGTCTCTGCTTCCCAGCTCGTTAGCTGTGTGTGTGTTCTGTCTCTGATTCCCAGCTCATTAGCTGTATGTGTGTTCGGTCTCTGATTCCCAGCTCATTAGCTGTATGTGTGTTTGGTCTCTGATTCCCAGCTCGTCAGCTGCATGTGTGTTCGGTCTCTGATTCCCAGCTCGTTAGCTGTATGTGTGTTCGGTCTCTGATTCCCAGCTAGTTAGCTGTATGTGTGTTCGGTCTTTGATTCCCAGCAAGTCAGCTGTATGTGTGTTTGGTCTCTGATTCCCAGCTAGTTAGCTGTATGTGTGTTTGGTCTCTGATTCCCAGTTCGTTAGCTGTATGTGTGTTTGGTCTCTGCTTCCCAGCTCGTTAGCTGTATGTGTGTGTTCGGTCTCTGCTTCCCAGCTCGTTAGCTGTATGTGTGTGTTCGGTCTCTGCTTCCCAGCTCGTCAGCTGTATGTGTGAGCTCCAAAGCAGCACATCTGGAAGACATTACCGTGCGGTGCTGGCTCAGTGATGAGGTCATGAGCAAAGAGACGGAGTAACAATGTAGCTTTTGTAACTGTGATGCCCACTAACTGGTGACATAGAGCCTAGTAGCAGGCAGAGTATGAAGGTTCTCTTGAAGGGTACATGCCATACAGCTGACTTTAAATTTGAGCAATATCTTTTTTTTTTGGTTATTGTTGTTTCTTATGTGTTCTCTATTTGTTATTGGCAGATTATATTGTCTCCCATGTTTATAGCTCTTACACACTAACACACGTACACTGAGTGAGTGTACAAAACATTAGGAACACTTTATATATAAAACATGAGGAACACCTTCCTAATATTGAGTTGCACCCCCTTTAGTCCTCAGAACAGCCTCAATACATCGGGGCAGGGACTCTACAAGGTGTCTACAGTTTTATAGCTGATCTCATGCTTATTTTACACAGGCTGAGGAAAAAAACGTGTGTTTTAGAGCTCAGCGATTCTTGAAACATTTGAAATATACATTTTGATTGACCAAAGTGTCAACTACTGTACAGTCATGTCATGCCCTGGCCATAGATAGGTTTTTATTCTCTAGTTTTGTTAGGCCAGGGTGTGACTAGGGTGGTCATTCTAGTTTCTTTATTTCTATGTTTTCTATTTCTTTGCGCTTGGCCGGGTATGGTTCTCAATCAGAGGCAACTGTCTATCGTTGTCTCTGATTGAGAATCATACTTAGGTAGCCTTTTTCCCATCTGGGTGTGTGGGTAGTTGTTTTCTGTACAGTTGTAGTTACCTTACAGAACTGTTCGTTTCTCGCTTTGTTATTTTTGTTCTAGTGTTCAGATTTAAATAAATATCATGAACACGTACCACGCTGCACTTTGGTCCACTCATTCTTCATCAGACGAGCGTTACAGAACCTCCCACCACAAGCGGACCAAGCAGCGTGGTAAGGAGAAGCAGAGGGTTCGGGTTTCATGGAGGAAATCCTGGACGGTGAAAGGACCCTGCTGGGGAGGATCGCCGTCCACAGGAGGAACTGGAAGCAGCTAAAGCTGAGCGGCAGCGTTATGGGGGAACACGGCTGGCAAGGAAGCCCGAGAGGCACTGGGAGTGTCGGAGACCTGAGCCGTCTCCCTGTGCTTCCTGTGGCGAGCGACTGGTCAGGCCCCATGTTATGGGGTTCAGCATTCACAGGCCGGTGTGCTCTGTGTCTCGGTTGAGCATTCACAGGCCGGTGTGCTCTGTGTCTCGGTTGAGCATTCACAGGCCGGTGTGCTCTGTGTCTCGGTTGAGCATTCACAGAACGGTGTGCTCTGTCTCGGTTGAGCATTCACAGGCCGGTGTGCTCTGTGTCTCGGTTGAGCATTCACAGGCCGGTGTGCTCTGTGTATGTTGAGCATTCACAGGCCGGTGTGCTCTGTGTCTCGGTTGAGCATTCACAGGCCGGTGTGCTCTGTGTCTCGTGTTGAGCATTCACAGGCCGGTGTGCTCTGTGTCTCAACCTGGTGAGTCCTGAGCATTCACAGGCCGGTGTGCTCTGTGTCTCGGTTGAGCATTCACAGGCCGGTGTGCTCTGTGTCTCGGTTGAGCATTCACAGGCCGGTGTGCTCTGTGTCTCGGTTGAGCATTCACAGGCCGGTGTGCTCTGTGTCTCGGTTGAGCATTCACAGGCCGGTGTGCTCTGTGTCTCGGTTCAGCATTCACAGAGATGGTCTCCAGGTGTGCTCTGTGTCTCGGTTGAGCATTCACAGGCCGGTGTGCTCTGTGTCTCGGTTGAGCATTCACAGGCCGGTGTGCTCTGTGTCTCTGTTCAGCATTCACAGGCCGGTGTGCTCTGTGCCAGCGTCCCGCGTTTGCCGGTTGGAAGTGGGCATCCAGCCAGAACGGGTTGTGCCAGCTCTGCGCTCGAGGCTGCCAGTGCGCCTCCACGGCCCAGTGTATACGGTGCCTCGGCCAAGGAAGAAGCCTCCTGTATGTCTTCCCAACCTGGTGAGTCCTGTGCCTACTCCCAGATCCAAGCCTCCTGTGTGTCTCTCCACTCCAGCGACGGTCCCCAGTCCGGAGCCTCCAGAGACGGCCTCCAGAGACGGCCTCCAGTCCGGAGCCTCCAGAGACGGCCTCCAGAGGCCTAACCAAAATAGAGAATACAAGCCTCTCTATGACCAGGGCGTGACTAGGGTGGGCATTCTAGTTTCTTTATTTCTATGTTTTCTATTTCTTTGTGTTTGACCGGGTGTGGTTCTCAATCCCTGTCTATCATTGTCTCTGATTGAGAATCATACTTAGGTTGCTTTTTTCCCTTTTTCCCACCTGGGTGTGTGGGTAGTTGTTTTCTGTACAGTTGTAGTTACCTTACAGAACTGTTCGTCTCTCGCTTTGTTATTTTTGTTCTAGTGTTCAGATTTAAATAAATATCATGAACACGTACAACGCTGCACTTTGGTCCACTCATTCTTCATCAGACGAGCATTACAAGTCCTTGTATTAAATATAACGTTTCTGCCCCATCCACCTTGGGGGAAAACAACCCATATATTTGAATGAAAATTAATATTCTATTTTAATCTATCAGGCAGATAGTTCATGGTTGTGACGCTGCTGCTGCGACTCTCTGTTTATCATTTACGCACAGTCACTTTAACTATACATCCCATGTACATACTACCTCAATTGGGCCGACCAACCAGTGCCCCCGCACATTGGCTAACCGGGCTATCTGCATTGTGTGCATTATCTGCCTCTCTACTGTATATAGCCTCTCTACTGTATATAGCTTCTCTACTGTATATAGCCTCTCTACTGTATATAGCCTCTCTGCTGTATATAGCTTCTCTACTGTATATAGCCTCTCTACTGTATATAGCCTCTCTACTGTATATAGCCTCTCTACTGTATGTAGCCTCACTACTGTATATAGCCTCTCTACTGTATATAGCCTCTTAATTTTATAGCCTCTCTACTGTATATAGCCTCTCTACTGTATATAACCTCTCTACTGTATATAGCTTCTCTACTGTATATAGCCTCTCTACTGTATATAGCCTCTCTACTGTATATAGCCTCTCTACTGTATATAGCCTCTCTACTGTATATAGCCTCTCTACCGTATATAGCCTCGTTAATTTTATAGCCTCTCTACTGTATATAGCCTCTCTGCTGTATATAGCCTCTCTACTGTTTATAGCCTTTCTACTGTTTGTAGCCTCACTACTTTTATAGCCTCGCTACTGTTATAGCCTCTCTACTGTATATAGCCTCGCTGCTGTATATAGCCTCTCTACTGTATATAGCCCCTCTACTGTATATAGCCCCTCTACTGTATATAGCCTCTGTACTGTATATAGCCTCGCTACTTTTATAGCCTCGCTACTGTTATAGCCTCTACTGTATATAGCCCCTCTACTGTATATATCCTCTCTACTGTATATAACCTCTGCACTTTTATAGCCTCGCTACTGTTATAGCCTCTCTACTGTATATAGCCTCTCTACTGTATATAGCCTCTCTACTGTATATATCCTCTCTACTGTATATAGCCTCTACTTTTATAGCCTCGCTACTGTTAGCCTCTACTGTATATAGCCTCTCTACTGTATATATATAGCCTCTCTACTGTATATAGCCTCTACTTTATATATCCTCTCTACTGTATATAGCCTCTCTACTGCATATAACCTCTCTACTGTATATAGCCTCTCTACTGTATATAGCCTGCTACTGTATATAGCCTTTTAACTGTATGTAGCCTCTCTACTGTATATAGTCTCACTACTGTATATAGCCTCTACTGTATATAGCCTCTCTACTGTTTATAGCCTCTCTACTGTATATAGCCTCTCTACTGTATATAGCTCTCTACTGTATATAGCCTCTCTACTGTATATAGCCTATACTTTTATAGCCTCTCTACTGTATATAGCCTCTCTACTGTATATAGCCTCTCTACTGTATATAGCCTCTCTACTGTATATAGCCTCTCTACTGTATATAGCCTCTCTACTGTATATAGCCTCTCTACTGTATATAGCCTCGCTACTTTTATAGCCTCTCTACTGTATATAGCCTCTCTAATGTATATATCCTCTCTACTATATATAGCCTCGCTACTGTATATAGCCTCTCTACTGTATATAGCCTCTCTAATGTATAAAGCCTCTCTACTGTATAGAGCCTCTCTACTGTATATAGCCTCTCTACTGTATATAGCCTGTATTTTTACTGTTGTTTTATTTCTTTAACTACCTATTGTTCACCTAATACATTTTTTGCACTATTGGTTAGAGCCTGTAAGTCAACATTTCACTGTGATGTCTAAACTTGTTGTATTCGCCGCACGTGACAAATAAACTTTGATTTGATTTGATCATGGTGATTCCAATACTTGTTTGTTTGTTTAAATTCTATCAACGGTAGAGAACTTTTCAGACCGTATCCTGTTGCACTAGATGTAATGAGGACCTGAATAAGGGATCCTTATGATATAGGCGACCCTGCAGTTTCTATTGTCTTCCTTCAAGTCCTCCAATAGGAGTCTAACACGTAGACTCATGCAGGCTCCCCAGCCAGGGGAGTTTGTTCTAAGGACATCCAATGCATTTTTATGTATTCCCATGAGCATTACTCCTGAGTCCCGCTGCAGACTGACTGCTGTGTGGCTGCCCTGCCTCATGCAGCCTTGTCACCATATATGGAGTGTTTTGTATCCCTCCACTCGTGAGCTTGAACAGGACGGATGTGATGAAAGAGGGATAAGGAGGGGGGAAGGGGTAATGGAAGGGTGAAGAGGGGGGTCAGTGGGAACTCCAATACCCCCCCCCCCCACTCAGACTAGTAAAATCGGGAGCCGGGGATGTGTAGCTAACTCCAGTCTGACAGTCAGTGAGTCAGGGTGTGTATAGGTCTGGGGACTGGGCATATGTAGCTGTAGGCTTCAATCACAATCTGACAGTCAGTGTGCTGGTGTAAAGGGCTGGGCATATAAGCTCCTATCTCACACTGAGGCTGTACGTCAGTGTATGTAAAGATCTGTGAGTCAGTGTGTGTAAAGATCTGTGAGTCAGTGTGTGTAAAGATCTGTGAGTCAGTGTATGTAAAGATCTGTGAGTCAGTGTATGTAAAGATCTGTGAGTCAGTGTGTGTAAAGATATGTGAGTCAGTGTGTGTAAAGATCTGAGTCAGTGTGTGGTGTGTAAAGATCTGTGAGTCAGTGTGTGTAAAGATCTGTACGTCAGTGTGTGGTGTGTAAAGATCTGTGAGTCAGTGTATGTAAAGATCTGTGAGTCAGTGTATGTAAAGATCTGTGAGTCAGTGTATGTAAAGATCTGTGAGTCAGTGTGTGTAAAGATCTGTGAGTCAGTGTGTGTAAAGATCTGTGAGTCAGTGTGTGGTGTGTAAAGATCTGTGAGTCAGTGTGTGTAAAGATCTGTACGTCAGTGTGTGGTGTGTAAAGATCTGTGAGTCAGTGTATGTAAAGATCTGTGAGTCAGTGTATGTAAAGATCTGTGAGTCAGTGTATGTAAAGATCTGTGAGTCAGTGTGTGTAAAGATCTGTGAGTCAGTGTATGTAAAGATCTGTGAGTCAGTGTGTGTAAAGATCTGTGAGTCAGTGTGTGTAAAGATCTGTGAGTCAGTGTATGTAAAGATCTGTGAGTCAGTGTGTGTAAAGATCTGTGAGTCAGTGTGTGTAAATATCTGTGAGTCAGTGTATGTAAAGATCTGTGAGTCAGTGTATGTAAAGATCTGTGAGTCAGTGTGTGTAAAGATCTGTGAGTCAGTGTGTGTAAAGATCTGTGAGTCAGTGTATGTAAAGATCTGTGAGTCAGTGTATGTAAAGATCTGTGAGTCAGTGTGTGTAAAGATCTGTGAGTCAGTGTGTGTAAAGATCTGTGAGTCAGTGTATGTAAAGATCTGTGAGTCAGTGTGTGTAAAGATCTGTGAGTCAGTGTGTGTAAAGATCTGTGAGTCAGTGTGTGTAAAGATCTGTGAGTCAGTGTGTGTGCATATGCAGTGCCTTCGGAAAGTATTCAGACCCCTTGACTTTTGTTACATTACAGCCTTATTCTAAAATGGATTTTAAACATGAAGAACAACCTCAGCAATCTACACACAATGCCCCATAATTACATCACAATGCCCCATAATGACATCACAATACCCCATAATGACATCACAATGCCCCATAATGACAAAGTGAAACAGGTTCTTAGAAATGTTGCAAATGTATTAGATATTTAAAACAGATTTTTTTTATTTATGTAAGCATTGTCAACCTTTGCTATGAGACTGGAATTTGAGCTCAGGTGCATCCTGTTTCCATTAATCATTCTTGAGATGTTTCTACATCTTGATTGGAGTCCACCATCTCTGCAGCACTCCACCAATCAGGCCTTTATGGTAGAGTGGCAAATGGAAGCCAGTCCACAGTAAAAGGCACATGACAGCCCACTTGGAGTTTACCAAAAGGCACCTAAAGACACTCAGACCATGAGAAACAAGATTCTCTTGTCTGATGAAACCAAGATTGAACTCTTTGATCTGAATGCCAAGCGTCACATCCGGAGGGAATCTGACACCATTCCTACGGTGAAGCATGGTGGTGGCAGCATCTCTACAGTGAAGCATGGTGGTGGCAGCATCATGCTGTGGGGATGGACCTCAGACTGGGGCAAAGGTTCACCTTCCAACAGGACAATGACCTTAAGCACACAGCCAAGACAACACAGAGCCAGAGACTATAGAAGCCTCTCTCTTCTCTTCTCTCCTCTCCTCTCTTGGGGGTGGAGGAAGAGGTGGTGGAAGACCGTTAACAAGGAGAGTAATATCTGATGAAATTCAGGCTACTGTGGCAGACCATGTGGTCAACCATGGTTAAACCTCGAGAGAGAGGCTGGGCAGACCATGTGGTCAACCATGGTTAAACCTTGAGAGAGAGGCTGGGCAGACCATGTGGTCAACCATGGTTTAACCTTGAGAGAGAGGCTGGGCAGACCATGTGGTCAACCATGGTTAAACCTTGAGAGAGAGGCTGGGCAGACCATGTGGTCAACCTTGAGAGAGAGGCTGGGCAGACCATGTGGTCAACCATGGTTTAACCTTGAGAGAGAGGCTGGGCAGACCATGGTTAAACCTTGAGAGAGAGGCTGGGCAGACCATGTGGTCAACCATGGTTAAACCTTGAGAGAGAGGCTGGGCAGACCATGGTTAAACCTCGAGAGAGAGGCTGGGCAGAGAGTGCAGCCCAATCTGAGCAGCTTCACCGTGGCATCCATCATCCGGACGTTCCACAATGAGAAGAGGTTTGTACCGCAGACATATTACTGTAGTGTTTACTGTACTGTTATGTTGTTGTAGAACTGAAAGACGACCACCACGTACGTGGTAGAACGGGTCTGTTTACAGACCTACAGGAGGCTGCCATTGTGCAAATTTTAATTTTACTTTTATTTAACCAGGCCAGTCAGTTAAGAACAAATTCTTATTTTCAATGATGGCCTAGGAACAGTGGGTTAACTGCCTGTTCAGGGGCAGAACGACAGATTTGTACCTTGTCAGCTCTTGCAACCTTCCGGTTGCTAGTCCAACGCTCTAACCACTAGGCTACCCGGCCGCCCCTGAAAAATAAAGCCATAAACAACAGATGATTGGAAAACCCCGTCATCCTCCATGACATCAGAGTGAGCTTATCAACCGAAGCCCTCATCCTTAACAAACACCATCTCCGGATGAAGCAAATCTACAGAGTCCCATCGGAAAAGGAATTCCCAAAGAGTGAAGGATAAACGGTACGGAATATGTGCAAGTGATTAATGTTCTAGTGTTCCTCTCTTATTAAAACATTAGAGACTCATTGATGTTGACAGTGAACTTTACTATACAGCAATTACAATATTTACTGTCATTTAAGAGAAACGTGTAGTTGGATACAAGTCCCATCCCCCAGGAACTCATACTCATAGATGAGGCTGGATTCAATTCAGCAAAGACGGAGAGGAAGGAACATCATTGGTCAACGTGCCACAATTGAGGTACCTGGTCATAGCAGGGGAAAATGTCACCATATGCGCAGCTATGAGCCACAATGGGGTTCTCCATCGCTATGCCACCCTTGGACCATAGAACTCTGCCCATCTCCTTCATTTCCTGAAAACCTTACATGACAATGTTTTTTCAGTCAGAGCAGAGAGGGCCAGGTGACCCTGAGCAGAGAGGGCCAGGTGACCCTGAGCAGAGAGGGCCAGGTGACCCTGAGCAGAGAGGGCCAGGTGACCCTGAGCAGAGAGGGCCAGGTGGTCCTGAACAGAGAGGGTCAGGTGACCCTGAGCAGAGAGGGCCAGGTGACCCTGAGCAGAGAGACGCCAGGTGGTCCTGAGCAGAGAGGGCCAGGTGACCCTGAGCAGAGAGGGCCAGGTGATCCTGAACAGAGAGGGCCAGGTGGTCCTGAGCAGAGAGGGCCAGGTGACCCTGAGCAGAGAGGGCCAGGTGACCCTGAGCAGAGAGGGTCAGGTGACCCTGAGCAGAGAGGGCCAGGTGGTCCTGAGCAGAGAGGGCCAGGTGACCCTGAGCAGAGAGGGCCAGGTGACCCTGAGCAGAGAGGGCCAGGTGACCCTGAGCAGAGAGGGCCAGGTGACCCTGAGCAGAGAGGGCCAGGTGACCCTGAGCAGAGAGATGCCAGGTGGTCCTGAGCAGAGAAGGCCAGGTGATCCCGAGCAGAGAGGGTCAGGTGACCCTGAGCAGAGAGGGTCAGGGTCAGGTGACCCTGAGCAGAGAGGGTCAGGTGAGCAGAGAGACGCCAGGTGGTCCTGAGCAGAGAGACGCCAGGTGGTCCTGAGTAGAGAGGGTCAGGTGACCCTGAGCAGAGAGGGTCAGGTGACCCCGAGCAGAGAGATGCCAGGTGGTCCTGAGCAGAGAGGGTCAGGTGACCCCGAGCAGAGAGATGCCAGGTGGTCCTGAGCAGAGAGGGTCAGGTGATCCTGAGCAGAGAGGGCCAGGTGACCCTGAGCAGAGAGGGTCAGGTGACCCTGAACAGAGAGACGCCAGGTGACCCTGAGCAGAGAGATGCCAGGTGACCCTGAGCAGAGAGGGCCAGGTGATCCCGAGCAGAGAGGGTCAGGTGACCCTGAGCAGAGAGGGCCAGGTGACCCTGAGCAGAGAGGGCCAGGTGACCCTGAGCAGAGAGGGTCAGGTGACCCTGAGCAGAGAGGGCCAGGTGACCCTGAGGAGACCCTGAGCAGAGAGGGCCAGGTGACCCTGAACAGAGAGATGCCAGGTGGTCTTGAACAGAGAGGGCCAGGTGACCCTGAACAGAGAGGGTCAGGTGACCCTGAGCAGAGAGGGTCAGGTGACCCTGAGCAGAGAGACGCCAGGTGGTCCTGAGCAGAGAGAGACGCCAGGTGGTCCTGAGCAGAGAGACGCCAGGTGGTCCTGAGCAGAGAGACACCAGGTGACCCTGAGCAGAGAGGGTCAGGTGACCCTGAGCAGAGAGTGAGCGCCAGGTGGTCCTGAGCAGAGAGACACCAGGTGACCCTGAGCAGAGAGGGCCAGGTGATCCCGAGCAGCAAATGTATGTTCTAATTTGAGTTTCCATCGGGCTGCTCAGGTCCTCAACTGGTTCCATGACCATCTCAGGTTTTACAATTCTATATCTCCCACCATATTCCCCATTTCTCAACCACATTGAGGAGTTGTTTTCAGCATGGCGGTGGGAGGTGTATGATCGCAAACCCCATGAACGTATGTATGCCCTTCTCCAGGCTATAGTGGAGGCGTGTGGTAACATTCCAGTCATGAGGGGTTGGATGAGTCATGCCAGAAGACATTTCCTCCGCTGTCAGGCCAAGGAGAATATCGCCTGCAGTGTTGATGAAAATCTGTGGCCGGACCAAAACACGAGACATGACTGATTTTATTTTTCACAATTTATTTATTGACTTAGATGATTTAGATTTGACTGTATATGAACAGTTTCTTTATCTATTCCTTACACTTGATTTAACATACAATACTGTAGTAGTACTAGAACTATTTAAGACTATTTTTTTTATCTTCCTTTGCATATGCAAAATATACAGTGCCTTGCGAAAGTATTCGGCCCCCTTGAACTGTGCGACCTTTTGCCACATTTCAGGCTTCAAACATAAAGATATAAAACTGTATTTTTTGTGAAGAATCAACAACAAGTGGGACACAATCATGAAGTGGAACGACATTTTTTTGGATATTTAAAACTTTTTTAACAAATCAAAAACTGAAAAATTGGGTGTGCAAAATTATTCAGCCCCTTTACTTTCAGTGCAGCAAACTCTCTCCAGAAGTTCAGTGAGGATCTCTGAATGATCCAATGTTGACCTAAATGACTAATGATGATAAATACAATCCACCGGTGTGTAATCAAGTCTCTGTATAAATGCACCTGCACTGTGATAGTCTCAGAGGTCCGTTAAAAGCGCAGAGAGCATCATGAAGAACAAGGAACACACCAGGCAGGTCCGAGATACTGTTGTGAAGAAGTTTAAAGCCGGATTTGGATACAAAAAGATTTCCCAAGCTTTAAACATCCCAAGGAGCACTGTGCAAGCGATAATATTGAAATGGAAGGAGTATCAGACCACTGCAAATCTACCAAGACCTGGCCGTCCCTCTAAACTTTCAGCTCATACAAGGAGAAGACTGATCAGAGATGCAGCCAAGAGGCCCATGATCACTTTGGATGAACTGCAGAGATCTACAGCTGAGGTGGGAGACTCTGTCCATAGTACAACAATCATCGTATATTGCACAAATCTGGCCTTTATGGAAGAGTGGCAAGAAGAAAGCCATTTCTTAAAGATATCCATAAAAAGTGTTGTTTAAAGTTTGCCACAAGCCACCTGGGAGACACACCAAACATGTGGAAGAAGGTGCTCTGGTCAGATGAAACCAAAATTGAACTTTTTGGCAACAATGCAAAACGTTATGTTTGGCGTAAAAGCAACACAGCTCATCACCCTGAACACACCATACCCACTGTCAAACATGGTGGTGGCAGCATCATGGTTTGGTCCTGTTTTTCTTCAGCAGGGACAGGGAAGATGGTTTAAAATTTATGGGAAGATGGATGGAGCCAAATACATGACCATTCTGGAAGAAAACCTGATGGTGTCTGCAAAAGACCTGAGACTGGGACGGAGATTTGTCTTCCAACAAGACAATGATCCAAAACATAAAGCAAAATCTACAATGGAATTGTTCAAAAATAAACATATCCAGGTGTTAGAATGGCCAAGTCAAAGTCCAGACCTGAATTCAATCGAGAATCTGTGGAAAGAACTGAAAACTGCTGTTCACAAATGCTCTCCATCCAACCTCACTGAGCTCGAGCTGTTTTGCAAGGAGGAATGGGAAAAAATTTCAGTCTCTCGATGTGCAAAACTGATAGAGACATACCCCAAGCGACTTACAGCTGTAATCGCAGCAAAAGGTGGCGCTACAAAGTATTAACTTAAGGGGGCTGAATAATTTTGCACGCCCAATTTTTCAGATTTTGATTTGTTAAAAAAGTTTGAAATATCCAATAAATGTCGTTCCACTTCATGATTGTGTCCCACTTGTTGTTGATTGTTCACAAAAAAATACAGTTTTATATCTTTATGTTTGAAGCCTGAAATGTGGCAAAAGGTCGCAAAGTTCAAGGGGGCCGAATACTTTCGCAAGGCACTGTATTTACTGTATGTTTGAATTTTTATGTTTTACACTATGCTGCTTGACGTGTATTGAGTCACGTTGAAATAACACGTACATTTTTACAGTTGTGTTCCTTTCTTGTTTGAATATACACAAAAACAATAAACAGTATAACAACAACATCTTAGTCAAATCAAATCCAACATTATTTGTCACATTCGGCGAATACAACAGGTGTAGACATCACAGTGAAATGTTGAATACAAGCCCCTTAACCAACAGTGCATTTTTAAGAAAGATACATGTTAATTAAGTAAAAATTAAGAAATAAAAGTTACAAATAATTGAAGAAGAGCAGTAAAATAACAATAGTGAGGCTATATACAGGGGGTACCGGTACAGAGTCAATGGGGAGGCTATATACAGGGGGTACCGGTACAGAGTCAATGTGGAGGCTATATACAGGGGGTACCGGTACAGAGTCAATGTGGAGGCTATATACAGGGGGTACCGGTACAGAGTCAATGTGGAGGCTATATACAGGGGGTACCGGTACAGAGTCAATGTGGAGGCTATATACAGGGTGTTACGGTACAGAGTCAATGTGGAGGCTATATACAGGGGGTTCCGGTACAGAGTCAATGTGGAGGCTATATACAGGGTATTACGGTACAGAGTCAATGTGGAGGCTATATACAGGGGGTACCGGTACAGAGCCAATGTGGAGGCTATATACAGGGGTACCAGTACAGAGTCAATGTGGAGGCTATATACAGGGTGTTATGGTACAGAGTTAATGTGGAGGCTATATACAGGGGGTACTGGTACAGAGTCAATGTGGAGGCTTTATACAGGGGGTACTGGTACAGAGTCAATGTGGAGGCTATATACAGGGTGTTACGGTACAGAGTCAATGTGGAGGCTATATACAGGGGGTACTGGTACAGAGTCAATGTGGAGGCGATATACAGGGGGTACTGGTACAGAGTCAATGTGGAGGCTATATACAGGGGGTATCAGTACAGAGTCAATGTGGAGGCTGGTACGGTACAGAGTCAATGTGGAGGCTATATACAGGGGTACTGGTACAGAGTCAATGTGGAGGCTATATACAGGGGTACTGGTACAGAGTCAATGTGGAGGCTATATACAGGGTGTTACGGTACAGAGTCAATGTGGAGGCTATATACAGGGGTATTACGGTACAGAGTCAATGTGGAGGCTATATACAGGGGGTACTGGTACGGAGTCAATGTGGAGGCTATATACAGGGGGTACTGGTACAGAGTCAATGTGGAGGCTATATACAGGGGGTACCAGTACAGAGTCAATGTGGAGGCTATATACAGGGGTTACGGAACAGAGTCAAGGTGGAGGCTATATACAGGGTGTTACGGAACAGAGTCAATGTGGAGGCTATATACAGGGGTACGGTACAGAGTCAATGTGGAGGCTATATACAGGGGGTACCGGTACAGAGTCAATGTGGAGGCTATATACAGGGTGTTACGGTACAGAGTCAATGTGGAGGCTATATACAGGGGGGTACCGGTACAGAGTCAATGTGGAGGCTATATACAGGGGGTACTGGTAGAGAGTCAATGTGGAGACTATATACAGGGGGTACCAGTACAGAGTCAATGTGGAGGCTATATACAGGGGGTACTGGTACAGAGTCAATGTGGAGGCTATATACAGGGGGTACCGGTCCAGTCCTCCTTTTCCTGTAGTCCACGATCATCTCCTATGTCTTGATCATATCGAGGGAGAGGCTGTTGATGGTGTTTGTGATGGTGTTGTGATGGTGTTTGTAATGGTGTTTGTGATGGTTGTTGTGATGGTGGTTGTGATGGTGTTTGTGATTGTGGTTGTGATGCTGGTTGTGATGCTGGTTGTGATGGTTGTTGTGATGGTGGTTGTGATGGTGGTGTTTGTGATGGTGGTTGTGATGGTGGTTGTGATGCTGGTTGTGATGGTTGTTGTGATGGTGGTTGTGATGGTGGTGTTTGTGATGGTGGTTGTGATGGTGGTTGTGATGGTGGTTGTTGTGATGGTGGTTGTGATGGTGTTTGTGATGCTGGTTGTGATGGTGGTTGTGATGGTGGTGGTTGTGATGGTGGTTGTTGTGATGGTGATTGTTGTGATGGTGGTTGTGATGGTGTTTGTGATGGTGGTTGTTGTGATGGTGGTTGTAATGATGTTTGTGATGGTGTTTGTGATGGTGTTTGTGATGGTGGTTGTTGTGATGGTGGTTGTGATGGTGTTTGTGATGTTGGTTGTTGTGATGGTGGTTGTGATGGTGGTTGTTGTGATGGTGGTTGTAATGGTTGTTGTGATGGTGGTGGTTGTGGTGGTGTTTGTGATGGTGGTTGTGATGGTGTTTGTAATGGTGGTTGTGATGGTGGTGGTTGTGATGGTGGTTTTGATGGTTGTTGTGATGGTGGTGGTTGAGATGGTGTTTGTGATGGTGGTTGTTGTGATGGTGGTGGTTGTGATGGTGATTGTGATGGTGTTTGTGATGGTGTTTGTGATGGTGGTTGTGATGGTATTTTTTGATGGTGGTTGTGATGGTGGTTGTGATGGTGGTTGTGATGGTGGTTGTTGTGATGTTGGTTGTGATGGTGGTTGTTGTGATGGTGGTTGTGATGGTGGTTGTGATGGTGTTTGTAATGGTGGTTGTGATGGTGGTGGTTGTGATGGTGGTTGTGATGGTGTTTGTGATGGGGGTTGTGATGTTGTTTGTGATGGTGGTTGTGAATGTGTTTGGGTTGGTGGTTGTGATGGTGGTGGTTGTGATGGTGGTTGTGATGGTGGTTGTGATGGTGGTGGTTGTGATGGTGGTTGTGATGGTGTTTGTGATGGTGGTGGTTGTGATGGTGGTTGTGATGGTGGTTGTGATCGTGGTTGTGATGGTGTTTGTGATGGTGGTGGTTGTGATGGTGGTTGTGATGGTGGTTGTGATGGTGGTTG
The DNA here is from genome assembly GCF_036934945.1 of Oncorhynchus masou masou. Classification (NCBI taxonomy): domain Eukaryota; kingdom Metazoa; phylum Chordata; class Actinopteri; order Salmoniformes; family Salmonidae; genus Oncorhynchus; species Oncorhynchus masou. The sequence continues at coordinate 3,124,243 of NC_088222.1, read as the reverse complement.
TTGTGATGGTTGTTGTGATGGTGGTTGTGATGGTGGTTGTGATCGTGGTTGTGATGGTGTTTGTGATGGTGGTGGTTGTCATGGTGGTTGTGATGGTGGTTGTGATGGTGGTTGTGATGGTTGTTGTGATGGTGTTTGTGATGGTTGTTGTGATGGTGTTTGTGATGGTGGTTGTTGTGATGGTGTTTGTGATGGTGTTTGTGATGGTGGTTGTGATGGTGGTTGTGATGGTGGTTGTGATGGTGGTTGTGATGGTGGTTGTGATGGTGGTTGTGATGGTGTTTGTGATGGTTGTTGTGATGGTGTTTGTGATGGTGGTTGTTGTGATGGTGGTTGTTGTGATGGTGGTTGTGATGGTGTTTGTGATGGTGGTGGTTGTGATGGTGGTTGTGATGGTGGTTGTGATGGTGTTTGTGATGGTGGTTGTGATGGTGGTTGTGATGGTGGTTGTGATGGTGGTTGTGATGGTGGTTGTGATGGTGGTTGTGATTGTTGTTGTGATGGTGGTTGTGATGGTGGTGGTTGTTATGGTGGTTGTGATGGTGGTTGTGATGGTGGTTGTTGTGATGGTGGTTGTGATGGTGTTTGTGATGGTGGTGGTTGTGATGGTGGTTGTGATGGTGGTTGTGATGGTGGTTGTGATGGTGGTTGT